>NW_026970433.1:0-264037 GCF_028390025.1 Pseudophryne corroboree
TGTGACGTGTCCTATACCTCCTGCCACTGTGACGTGTCCTATACCTCCTGCACTGTGACGTGTCCTATACCTCCTGCACTGTGACGTGTCCTATACCTCCTGCCACTGTGACGTGTCCTATACCTCCTGCACTGTGACGTGTCCTATACCTCCTGCACTGTGACGTGTCCTATACCTCCTGCACTGTGACGTGTCCTATACCTCCTGCCACTGTGACGTGTCCTATACCTCCTGCACTGTGACGTGTCCTATACCTCCTGCACTGTGACGTGTCCTATACCTCCTGCACTGTGACGTGTCCTATACCTCCTGCACTGTGACGTGTCCTATACCTCCTGCACTGTGACGTGTCCTATACCTCCTGCACTGTGACGTCTCCTATACCTCCTGCCACTGTGACGTGTCCTATACCTCCTGCACTGTGACGTGTCCTATACCTCCTGCACTGTGACGTGTCCTATACCTCCTGCACTGTGACGTGTCCTATACCTCCTGCACTGTGACGTGTCCTATACCTCCTGCCACTGTGACGTGTCCTATACCTCCTGCACTGTGACGTCTCCTATACCTCCTGCCACTGTGACGTGTCCTATACCTCCTGCACTGTGACGTCTCCTATACCTCCTGCCACTGTGACGTGTTCTATACCTCCTGCACTGTGACGTGTCCTATACCTCCTGCACTGTGACGTGTCCTATACCTCCTGCACTGTGACGTGTCCTATACCTCCTGCCACTGTGACGTCTCCTATACCTCCTGCCACTGTGACGTGTCCTATACCTCCTGCACTGTGACGTGTCCTATACCTCCTGCACTGTGACGTCTCCTATACCTCCTGCCACTGTGACGTGTCCTATACCTCCTGCACTGTGACGTGTCCTATACCTCCTGCACTGTGACGTGTCCTATACCTCCTGCACTGTGACGTGTCCTATACCTCCTGCACTGTGACGTGTCCTATACCTCCTGCACTGTGACGTCTCCTATACCTCCTGCACTGTGACGTGTCATATACCTCCTGCACTGTGACGTGTCCTATACCTCCTGCACTGTGACGTGTCCTATACCTCCTGCACTGTGACGTGTCCTATACCTCCTGCACTGTGACGTCTCCTATACCTCCTGCCACCAGTGTAACAGGGCACAGTTCTTCTATCATCACCCACATTCAGATCAGAGGATACAATAGTCGCCCAGCAATTCCACTACTAGCAACATTACAGTGATCACCCGAGGTATGCGTGACGTGTTCTCCGCTCCCTTATTCCTGACTAATAACTGCTCCCTCGGGATACCCATCGTCTTTATCCCGGCCTCATTCAACAGAGCCCTATCATAGCCCCTGGAAACACATATTTGTATCATATCATCAATATGCATCCCAGCATCTTCCCTATCACTACAGACGCGTCTGGCACACAAAAACTGGGAATAAGGTAACCCGAACTTCATACTACGGGGATGAGAACTGGTAGCATGAAGTAATGTGTTCCTATCAGTGGGCTTATTGTATAACTCGTAGTGATAGCCCCTTCACACAAATTCAGAGGGTGCAGGCAGAGGGTGCAGGGGAAGCAGAGGGTGCAAGGGGAAGCAGAGGGTGCAGGGGGAGGTAGAGGGTGCAGGGGGAGGTAGAGGGTGCAGGGGTAGGCAGAGGGCGCAGGGAGAGGTAGAGAGCGCAGGGGAAGGTAGAGAGTGCAGGGGGAGGTAGAGGGCACAGGGAGAGGTAGAAGGCACAGGGGGAGGCAGAGGGTGCAAGGGGAAGCAGAGGGTGCAGGGGGAGGTAGAGGGTGCAAGGGGAGGTAGAGGGTGCAGGGGTAGGCAGAGGGCGCAGGGAGAGGTAGAGAGCGCAGGGGAAGGTAGAGAGTGCAGGGGGAGGTAGAGGGCACAGGGAGAGGTAGAAGGCACAGGGGGAGGCAGAGGGTGCAAGGGGAAGCAGAGGGTGCAGGGGGAGGTAGAGGGTGCAGGGGGAGGTAGAGGGTGCAGGGGTAGGCAGAGGGCGCAGGGAGAGGTAGAGAGCGCAGGGGAAGGTAGAGAGTGCAGGGGGAGGTAGAGGGCACAGGGAGAGGTAGAGAGCGCAGGGGAAGGTAGAGAGTGCAGGGGGAGGTAGAAGGTGCAGGGGGAGGTAGAAGGTGCAGGGGGAGGCAGAGGGTGCAGGGGGAGGCAGAGTGTGCAGGGGGAGGCAGAGGGCACAGGGAGAGGTAGAGGGTGCAGGGGGAGGCAGAGGGTGCCCGGGGAGGCAGAGGGTGCAGGGGGAGGTAGAAGGCACAGGGGGTGGCAGAGGGTGCAGGGGGAGGCAGAGGGTGCAGGGGGAGACAGAGAATGCAGGGTGCAGGCAGAGGGTGCAGGGGGAGGCAGAGGGCGCAGGGGGAGGTAGAGGGTGCAGGGGGAGGCAGAGGGTGCAGGGGGAGGCAGAGGGCACAGGGAGAGGTAGAAGACACAGGGGGAGGCAGAGGGTGCAGGGGGAGGCAGAGGGCGCAGGGGGAGGTGCAGGGGGAGGTAGAGGGTGCAGGGGGAGGCAGAGGGTGCAGGGGGAGGCAGAGGGCGCAGGGGGAGACAGAGGGTGCAGGGGATGGCAGTGGCTGACAGGGAGAGGGTGACATGGAGAGAGACAGTGGATGACAGGGATGCAGGCACAGTGTCCTGCACGGTGCGGAGAACAGGGTTCATGTACCTTGGTGGCCTCTGCTCTGTCTGTACCAGGGGCCCCTGCACCTCAGTTTGTCTCTCAGTCAGGATAACTCTGACAGCGCCAGTTACACCGGGTGTGAGCTGCCTATAATGAATGAGAAATAATGTACAGATGTCTGTAAGTGGCTGTGATCATCAGCGCTGGTAGGTGGCTGTACTCCTCTATCAGTCCGGAACACACTCCCTAAGGTAAGGGACTGGTCCCTCGGGCAGAAGGGTCCACCCTGCTCTCTGCACTGGGCGAATGGTCTGTGGTGGCCAGGGGATAACTACTTGCTGGTCTGGGCAGCAGCGGGGCCCCGGTGCAATGCACAATGCTGCACTGTGGTAGTTCCGCCTCGGTGTTAGCAGGATTCCTGGGACAGAGCAGCAGCAGGTGGAAGATCGGCGGTCACACAGGTGCTGCTGTACATGCAGGTGCCCAGAGCCGGCCCTAAACAATATGATGCACTAGGCAAGATTTTGGCAGGTGCCCCCTAGCCCCACCGCTAGTTCCGCCTCTGACCCTGCACCCCTTTCCCAGCACCATCACCCCTCACCCATAGCAGTTTTGGTGCTCCTACCCCCTATATGCGCACAGCTACATGATTTCCAGGAATACACTGTAACGTAGCATTTTGTATGCAGATACAGTGTGGTCACACACAGTCTACAGGCATGCTGCATATCATATTACTGACACTGTAACGTAGCATTTCGTATGCAGATACAGTGCGGTCACACACACAGTCTACAGGCATGCTGCATATCATATTACTGACACTGTAACGTAGCATTTCGTATGCAGATACAGTGCGGTGACACACACAGTCTACAGGCATGCTGCATATCATATTACTGACACTGTAACGTAGCATTTCGTATGCAGATACAGTGCGGTCACACACAGTCTACAGGCATGCTGCATATCATATTACTGACACTGTAACGTAGCATTTCGTATGCAGATACAGTGCGGTCACACACAGTCTACAGGCATGCTGCATATCATATTACTGACACTGTAACGTAGCATTTCGTATGCAGATACAGTGCGGTCACACACAGTCTACAGGCATGCTGCCTATCATATTACTGACACTGTAACGTAGCATTTCGTATGCAGATACAGTGCGGTCACACACAGTCTACAGGCATGCTGCATATCATATTACTGACACTGTAACGTAGCATTTCGTATGCAGATACAGTGCGGTCACACACAGTCTACAGGCATGCTGCATATCATATTACTGACTCTGTAATGTAGCATTTCGTATGCAGATACAGCCGTGATCGCACACAGTGTATAGGCATGCCACATAGCATATTACTGACACTGTAATGTAGCATTTCGTATGCAGATACAGCCACAGTCACACACACACAGAATATAGGCATGCTACATATCATTTTAATTAGCAGAAGCTGCTTGTGCCCTATGGCATTCCAAATGCCCTAGGCATTTGCCTAGTTTGCCTATGCATAGGGCCGGTGCTGCAGGTGCCCCTCCAGGGCAGGTGTCTCCATTGCCTCTGGGAGTTACTTAGGTTCAGCTCTGGGCAGATATCACTAGCCTCTAGCCTGACACTGCACAGGTCCCCCTTTGGCATTTGAGGGGTTAATTAATGTGTGACCGTCCAGGGCTTTGTGACCTGATTCCTGGAATAAAGCGTTTCCTCCCTCTGCCAGTGATATAATTAGTCGTATTATATACTCCTGCAGCGTCAGAGTTGTTGATGGCTCCGCTCCGGAAAACGCTTCTTTCATGTTTATACAGTGGAGTTGGCAGGCGACAGGGAGGGGATGAGCAGGAAACGCCAAGCGATAACAGAATATGTCACAGCGTTTAATAAATATACTGTATGTATAAATAGAACGTCGCACAGACTATTGTGTCATTGCCAAGAAGTAATAGAAAAGGCACTTGGGAAGTTTACAGACGGCGTGTTTATCTGATTGGGGCGATCGTGTGTCGCCTCCACCCTGTGTCAGATATTCTTAGAAATGGATAATACTGTACAATTATTTCCCGCGGCCCCGGGAGATCGGCGTTAC
The DNA here is from genome assembly GCF_028390025.1 of Pseudophryne corroboree. Lineage (NCBI taxonomy): Eukaryota > Metazoa > Chordata > Amphibia > Anura > Myobatrachidae > Pseudophryne > Pseudophryne corroboree. Next base: position 4,729 of record NW_026970433.1, read on the forward strand.
TCCGCCACCGCAGCCTGGATTTATCTCCGCAACTGGGAATACTGACCCGAAATTCCAGGAGTCTAATATTTCCAAGTCACTTACACCCCTTCCAGACTGGCAGAGCCGCGCCGCACCCGGGAATGTGCGCACTTACACCCCTTCCAGACTGGCAGAGCTGCACCCGGGAATGTGTACACTTATACCCCTTCCAGACTGGCAGAGCCGCGCCCGGGAATGTGTACACTTATACCCCTTCCAGACTGGCAGAGCCGCGCCACACCCGGGAATGTGCGCACTTATACCCCTTCCAGACTGGCAGAGCCGCACCCGGGAATGTGTACACTTACACCCCTTCCAGACTGGCAGAGCCGCACCCGGGAATGTGTACACTTATACCCCTTCCAGACTGGCAGAGCTGCACCCGGGAATGTGTACACTTATACCCCTTCCAGACTGGCAGAGCCGCACCCGGGAATGTGTACACTTATACCCCTTCCAGACTGGCAGAGCCGCACCCGGGAATGTGTACACTTATACCCCTTTCAGACTGGCAGAGCCGCACCCGGGAATGTGTACACTTATACCCCTTCCAGACTGGCAGAGCCGCACCCGGGAATGTGTACACTTATACCCCTTCCAGACTGGCAGAGCCGCACCCGGGAATGTGTACACTTATACCCCTTCCAGACTGGCAGAGCCGCACCCGGGAATGTGTACACTTATACCCATTCCAGACTGGCAGAGCTGCACCCGGGAATGTGTACACTTATACCCCTTCCAGACTGGCAGAGCCGCACCCGGGAATGTGCGCACTTACACCCCTTCCAGACTGGCAGAGCCGCACCCGGGAATGTGTACACTTATACCCCTTCCAGACTGGCAGAGCCGCGCCGCACCCGGGAATGTGTGCACTTATACCCCTTCCAGACTGGCAGAGCTGCACCCGGGAATGTGTACACTTATACCCCTTCCAGACTGGCAGAGCCGCACCCGGGAATGTGCGCACTTATACCCCTTCCAGACTGGCAGAGCCGCGCCGCACCCGGGAATGTGTACACTTATACCCCTTCCAGACTGGCAGAGCTGCTCCCGGGAATGTGCGCACTTACACCCCTTCCAGACTGGCAGAGCCGCACCCGGGAATGTGCGCACTTATACCCCTTCCAGACTGGCAGAGCTGCTCCCGGGAATGTGCGCACTTACACCCCTTCCAGACTGGCAGAGCCGCGCCGCACCCGGGAATGTGCGCACTTATACCCCTTCCAGACTGGCAGAGCTGCACCCGGGAATGTGCGCACTTATACCCCTTCCAGACTGGCAGAGCTGCACCCGGGAATGTGTACACTTATACCCATTCCAGACTGGCAGAGCCGCACCCGGGAATGTGCGCACTTATACCCCTTCCAGACTGGCAGAGCCGCGCCCAGGAATGTGTATACTTATACCCCTTCCAGACTGGCAGAGCTGCACCCGGGAATGTGTACACTTATACCCCTTCCAGACTGGCAGAGCCGCACCCGGGAATGTGTACACTTATACCCCTTCCAGACTGGCAGAGCTGCACCCGAGAATGTGTACACTTATACCCCTTCCAGACTGGCAGAGCTGCACCCGGGAATGTGTACACTTATACCCCTTCCAGACTGGCAGAGCTGCACCAGGGAATGTGTACACTTATACCCCTTCCAGACTGGCAGAGCTGCACCCGGGAATGTGTACACTTATACCCCTTCCAGACTGGCAGAGCTGCACCAGGGAATGTATACACTTATACCCCTTCCAGACTGGCAGAGCTGCACCAGGGAATGTGTACACTTATACCCCTTCCAGACTGGCAGAGCTGCACCCGGGAATGTGTACACTTATACCCCTTCCAGACTGGCAGAGCTGCACCCGGGAATGTGTACACTTATACCCCTTCCAGACTGGCAGAGCTGCACCAGGGAATGTATACACTTATACCCCTTCCAGACTGGCAGAGCTGCACCCGGGAATGTGTACACTTATACCCCTTCCAGACTGGCAGAGCTGCACCCGGGAATGTGTACACTTATACCCCTTCCAGACTGGCAGAGCTGCACCAGGGAATGTGTATACTTATACCCCTTCCAGACTGGCAGAGCTGCACCAGGGAATGTGTACACTTATACCCCTTCCAGACTGGCAGAGCTGCACCAGGGAATGTGTATACTTATACCCCTTCCAGACTGGCAGAGCTGCACCCGGGAATGTGCGCACTTATACCCCTTCCAGACTGGCAGAGCTGCTCCCGGGAATGTGCGCACTTATACCCCTTCCAGACTGGCAGAGCTCCACCCGGGAATGTGTACACTTATACCCCTTCCAGACTGGCAGAGCTGCACCCGGGAATGTGTACACTAATACCCCTTCCAGACTGGCAGAGCTGCACCCGGGAATGTGCGCACTTATACCCCTTCCAGACTGGCAGAGCTCCACCCGGGAATGTGTACACTTATACCCCTTCCAGACTGGCAGAGCCGCACCCGGGAATGTGCGCACTTATACCCCTTCCAGACTGGCAGAGCTGCACCCGGGAATGTGCGCACTAATACCCCTTCCAGACTGGCAGAGCTGCTCCCGGGAATGTGCGCACTTATACCCCTTCCAGACTGACAGAGCTGCGCTGCACCCGGGAATGTGTACACTTATACCCCTTCCAGACTGGCAGAGCCGCACCCGGGAATGTGTACACTTATACCCCTTCCAGACTGGCAGAGCCGCACCCGGGAATGTGTACACTTACACCCCTTCCAGACTGGCAGAGCTGCACCCGGGAATGTGTACACTTATACCCCTTCCAGACTGGCAGAGCCGCGTCGCACCCGGGAATGTGTACACTTATACCCCTTCCAGACTGACAGAGCTGCGCTGCACCCGGGAATGTGTACACTTATACCCCTTCCAGACTGACAGAGCCGCGTCGCACCCGGGAATGTGTACACTTACACCCATTCCAGACTGGCAGAGCCGCGCCGCACCCGGGAATGTGTACACTTACACCCCTTCCAGACTGGCAGAGCTGCACTCGGGAATGTGTGCCCTTATACCCCTTCCAGACTGGCAGAGCCGCATCCAGGAATGTGTACACTTATACCCCTTCCAGACTGGCAGAGCCGCGTCGCACCCGGGAATGTGTACACTTATACCCCTTCCAGACTGACAGAGCTGCGCTGCACCCGGGAATGTGTACACTTATACCCCTTCCAGACTGGCAGAGCCGCGCCGCACCCGGGAATGTGTACACTTACACCCCTTCCAGACTGGCAGAGCTGCGCCGCACCTGGGAATGTGTACACTTACACCCCTTCCAGACTGGCAGAGCTGCGCCGCACCTGGGAATGTGTACACTTATACCCCTTTCAGACTGGCAGAGCCGCACCTGGGAATGTGTACACTTACACCCCTTCCAGACTGGCAGAGCCGCGCCGCACCCGGGAATGTGCGCACTTATACCCCTTCCAGACTGGCAGAGCTGCACCCGGGAATGTGCGCACTTATACCCCTTCCAGACTGGCAGAGCTGCTCCCGGGAATGTGCGCACTTACACCCCTTCCAGACTGGCAGAGCCGCGCCGCACCCGGGAATGTGCGCACTTATACCCCTTCCAGACTGGCAGAGCTGCACCCGGGAATGTGCGCACTTATACCCCTTCCAGACTGGCAGAGCTGCACCCGGGAATGTGCGCACTTATACCCCTTCCAGACTGGCAGAGCTGCACCCGGGAATGTGCGCACTTATACCCCTTCCAGACTGGCAGAGCCGCGCCGCGCCGCACCCGGGAATGTGTACACTTATACCCCTTCCAGACTGGCAGAGCTGCACCCGGGAATGTGCGCACTTATACCCCTTCCAGACTGGCAGAGCTGCACCCGGGAATGTGCGCACTAATACCCCTTCCAGACTGGCAGAGCTGCTCCCGGGAATGTGCGCACTTATACCCCTTCCAGACTGGCAGAGCCGCGCCGCACCCGGGAATGTGTACACTTATACCCCTTCCAGACTGGCAGAGCTGCACCCGGGAATGTGCGCACTTATACCCCTTCCAGACTGGCAGAGCTGCTCCCGGGAATGTGCGCACTAATACCCCTTCCAGACTGGCAGAGCTGCTCCCGGGAATGTGTACACTTATACCCCTTCCAGACTGACAGAGCTGCGCTGCACCCGGGAATGTGTACACTTATACCCATTCCAGACTGGCAGAGCCGCACCCGGGAATGTGTACACTTATACCCCTTCCAGACTGGCAGAGCTGCACCCGGGAATGTGTACACTTATACCCCTTCCAGACTGGCAGAGCCGCGTCGCACCCGGGAATGTGTACACTTATACCCCTTCCAGACTGACAGAGCTGCGCTGCACCCGGGAATGTGTACACTTATACCCCATCCAGACTGGCAGAGCCGCGTCGCACCCGGGAATGTGTACACTTATACCCCTTCCAGACTGGCAGAGCCGCGCCGCACCCAGGAATGTGTACACTTATACCCCTTCCAGACTGGCAGAGCTGCACCCGGGAATGTGTACACTTATACCCCTTCCAGACTGGCAGAGCCGCGCCGCACCCGGGAATGTGTACACTTACACCCCTTCCAGACTGGCAGAGCTGCACTCGGGAATGTGTGCCCTTATACCCCTTCCAGACTGGCAGAGCCGCATCCAGGAATGTGTACACTTATACCCCTTCCAGACTGGCAGAGCCGCGTCGCACCCGGGAATGTGTACACTTATACCCCTTCCAGACTGACAGAGCTGCGCTGCACCCGGGAATGTGTACACTTATACCCCTTCCAGACTGGCAGAGCCGCGCCGCACCCGGGAATGTGTACACTTACACCCCTTCCAGACTGGCAGAGCTGCGCCGCACCTGGGAATGTGTACACTTACACCCCTTCCAGACTGGCAGAGCTGCGCCGCACCTGGGAATGTGTACACTTATACCCCTTCCAGACTGGCAGAGCCGCACCCAGGAATGTGTACACTTATACCCCTTTCAGACTGGCAGAGCCGCACCTGGGAATGTGTACACTTATACCCCTTCCAGACTGGCAGAGCCGCACCCGGGAATGTGTACACTTATACCCCTTCCAGACTGGCAGAGCCGCACCGCACCCGGGAATGTGTACACTTATACCCCTTCCAGACTGGCAGAGCCGCACCCGGGAATGTGTAAACTTATACCCCTTCCAGACTGGCAGAGCCGCACCGCACCCGGGAATGTGTACACTTATACCCCTTCCAGACTGGCAGAGCCGCACCCAGGAATGTGTACACTTATACCCCTTTCAGACTGGCAGAGCCGCACCTGGGAATGTGTACACTTATACCCCTTCCAGACTGGCAGAGCCGCACCCGGGAATGTGTACACTTATACCCCTTCCAGACTGGCAGAGCCGCACCGCACCCGGGAATGTGTACACTTATACCCCTTCCAGACTGGCAGAGCCGCACCCGGGAATGTGTAAACTTATACCCCTTCCAGACTGGCAGAGCCGCACCCGGGAATGTGTACACTTATACCCCTTCCAGACTGGCAGAGCCGCACACGGGAATGTGTACACTTATACCCCTTTCAGACTGGCAGAGCCGCACCTGGGAATGTGTACACTTATACCCCTTCCAGACTGGCAGAGCCGCACCTGGGAATGTGTAAACTTATACCCCTTCCAGACTGGCAGAGCCGCACCCGGGAATGTGTAAACTTATACCCCTTCCAGACTGGCAGAGCCGCACCGCACCCGGGAATGTGTACACTTATACCCCTTCCAGACTGGCAGAGCCGCACACGGGAATGTGTACACTTATACCCCTTTCAGACTGGCAGAGCCGCACCTGGGAATGTGTACACTTATACCCCTTCCAGACTGGCAGAGCCGCACCCGGGAATGTGTACACTTATACCCCTTCCAGACTGGCAGAGCCGCACCCAGGAATGTGTACACTTATACCCCTTTCAGACTGGCAGAGCTGCACCCGGGAATGTGCGCACTTATACCCCTTCCAGACTGGCAGAGCCGCACCGCACCTGGGAATGTGTACACTTATACCCCTTCCAGACTGGCAGAGCCGCACCCGGGAATGTGTACACTTATACCCCTTCCAGACTGGCAGAGCCGCACCCAGGAATGTGTACACTTATACCCCTTTCAGACTGGCAGAGCCGCACCGCACCCGGGAATGTGTACACTTATACCCCTTCCAGACTGGCAGAGCCGCACCGCACCCGGGAATGTGTACACTTATACCCCTTCCAGACTGGCAGAGCCGCACACGGGAATGTGTACACTTATACCCCTTCCAGACCGGCAGAGCTGCACCGCACCCGGGAATGTGTACACTTATACCCCTTCCAGACTGGCAGAGCTGCGCCGCACCCGGGAATGTGTACACTTACACCCCTTCCAGACTGGCAGAGCTGCGCCGCACCCGGGAATGTGTACACTTATACCCCTTCCAGACCGGCAGAGCTGCGCCGCACCCGGGAATGTGTACACTTATACCCCTTCCAGACTGGCAGAGCCACACCGCACCCGGGAATGTGTACACTTACACCCCTTCCAGACTGGCAGAGCCGCGCCGCACCCGGGAATGTGTACACTTATACCACTTCCAGACTGGCAGAGCCGCGCCGCACCCGGGAATGTGTACACTTACACCCATTCCAGACTGGCAGAGCCGCGCCACACCCGGGAATGTGTACACTTATACCACTTCCAGACTGGCAGAGCCGCGCCGCACCCGGGAATGTGTACACTTATACCCCTTCCAGACTGGCAGAGCCACACCGCACCCGGGAATGTGTACACTTACACCCCTTCCAGACTGGCAGAGCCGCGCCGCACCCTGAAATGTGTACATTTACACCCATTCCAGACTGGCAGAGCCGCACCCGGGAATGTGTGCCCTTATACCCCTTCCAGACTGGCAGAGCTGCACCCGGGAATGTGTGCACTTATACCCCTTCCAGACTGGCAGAGCTGCACCCGGGAATGTGTGCACTAATACCCCTTCCAGACTGGCAGAGCCGCGCCGCACCCGGGAATGTGTACACTTATACCCCTTCCAGACTGGCAGAGCCGCACCGCACCCGGGAATGTGTACATTTACACCCCTTCCAGACTGGCAGAGCCGCGCCACACCCGGGAATGTGTACACTTATACCCCTTCCAGACCGGCAGAGCCGCGCCGCACCCGGGAATGTGTGCACTAATACCCCTTCCAGACTGGCAGAGCCGCGCCACACCCGGGAATGTGTACACTTACACCCATTCCAGACTGGCAGAGCCGCGCCGCACCCGGGAATGTGTACACTTACACCCCTTCCAGACTGGCAGAGCCGCGCCGCACCCGGGAATGTGTACACTTATACCCCTTCCAGACTGGCAGACCCGCTCCGCACCCGGGAATGTGTACACTTATACCCTTTCCAGATTGGCAGAGCCGCACCCGGGAATGTGTACACTTATACCCCTTCCAGACTGGCAGAGCCACGCCGCACCCGGGAATGTGTGCACTTATACCCCTTCCAGACTGGCAGAGCCGCACCAGGGAATGTGTACACTTATACCCCTTCCAGACTGGCAGAGCCGCGCCGCACCCTGGAATGTGTACACTTATACCCCTTCCAGACTGGCAGAGCTGCACCCGGGAATGTGTACACTTATACCCCTTCCAGACTGGCAGAGCTGCGCCGCACCCAGGAATGTGTGCACTAATACCCCTTCCAGACTGGCAGAGCCGCGCCGCACCCGGGAATGTGTACACTTACACCCCTTCCAGACTGGCAGAGCCGCGCCACACCCGGGAATGTGTACACTTATACCCCTTCCAGACTGGCAGAGCCGCGCCGCACCCTGGAATGTGTATACTTATACCCCTTCCAGACTGGCAGAGCCGCGCCGCACCCAGGAATGTGTACACTTATACCCCTTCCAGACTGGCAGAGCCGTGCCGCACCCAGGAATGTGTACACTTATACCCCTTCCAGACTGGCAGAGCCACGCCCGGGAATCTGTACACTTATACCCCTTTCAGACTGGCAGAGCCGCATCGTACCCGGGAATGTGTACACTTATACCCCATCCAGACTGGCAGAGCCGCGCCGCACCCGGGAATGTGTACACTTATACCCCTTGCAGACTAGCAAAGCCGCATCGCACCCGGGAATATGTACACTTATACCCCTTCCAGACTGGCAGAGCCGCGCCGCACCCGGGAATGTGTACACTTATACCCCTTCCAGACTGGCAAAACCGCGCCGCACCCGGGAATGTGTACACTTATACCCCTTCCAGACTGGCAGAGCCGCGCCGCACCCGGGAATGTGTACACTTGTACCTCTTCCAGACTGGCAGAGCCGCACCGCACCCGGGAATGTGTACACTTATACCCCTTCCAGACTGGCAGAGCCGCGTCGCACCCGGGAATGTGTACACTTATACCCCTTCCAGACAGGCAGAGCCGCGCCGTACCTGGGAATGTGTACACTTATACCCTTTCCAGACTGGCAGAGCCACGCCGCACCTGGGAATGTGTACACTTGTACCTCTTCCAGACTGACAGAGCTGCGCCGCACCCGGGAATGTGTGCACTAATACCCCTTCCAGACGGGCAGAGCCGCGCCGCACCCGGGAATGTGTACACTTACACCCCTTCCAGACTGGCAGAGCCGCACCCGGGAATGTGTGCATTTATACCCCTTCCAGACTGGCAGAGCCGCACCGCACCCGGGAATGTGTACACTTACACCCCTTCCAGACTGGCAGAGCCGCGCCACACCCGGGAATGTGTACACTTACACCCATTCCAGACTGGCAGAGCCGCGCCGCACCCGGGAATGTGTGCACTAATACCCCTTCCAGACTGGCAGAGCCGCGCCGCACCCGGGAATGTGTACACTTACACCCCTTCCAGACTGGCATAGCCGCGCCACACCCGGGAATGTGTACACTTACACCCATTCCAGACTGGCAGAGCCGCGCCGCACCTGGGAATGTGTACACTTACACCCCTTCCAGACTGGCAGAGCCGCGCCGCACCCGGGAATGTGTACATTTATACCCCTTCCAGACTGGCAGAGCCGCGCCGCACCCGGGAATGTGTGCACTTATACCCCTTCCAGACTGGCAGAGCCGCACCCGGGAATGTGTACACTTATACCCCTTCCAGACTGGCAGAGCCACGCCGCACCCGGGAATGTGTGCACTTATACCCCTTCCAGACTGGCAGAGCCGCACCAGGGAATGTGTACACTTATACCCCTTCCAGACTGGCAGAGCCGCGCCGCACCCTGGAATGTGTACACTTATACCCCTTCCAGACTGGCAGAGCCGCACCCGGAATGTGTACACTTATACCCCTTCCAGACTGGCAGAGCTGCGCCGCACCCGGGAATGTGTGCACTAATACCCCTTCCAGACTGGCAGAGCCGCGCCGCACCCGGGAATGTGTACACTTACACCCCTTCCAGACTGGCAGAGCCGCGCCACACCCGGGAATGTGTACACTTATACCCCTTCCAGACTGGCAGAGCCGCGCCGCACCCTGGAATGTGTACACTTATACCCCTTCCAGACTGGCAGAGCCGCGCCGCACCCAGGAATGTGTACACTTATACCCCTTCCAGACTGGCAGAGCCGTGCCGCACCCAGGAATGTGTACACTTATACCCCTTCCAGACTGGCAGAGCCACGCCGCACCCGGGAATCTGTACACTTATACCCCTTTCAGACTGGCAGAGCCACGTCGTACCCGGGAATGTGTACACTTATACCCCATCCAGACTGGCAGAGCAGCGCCGCACCCGGGAATGTGTACACTTATACCCCTTTCAGACTGGCAAAGCCGCGCCGCACCCGGGAATATGTACACTTATACCCCCTCCAGACTGGCAGAGCCGCGCCGCACCCGGGAATGTGTACACTTATACCCCTTCCAGACTGGCAAAGCCGCGCCGCACCCGGGAATGTGTACACTTATACCCCTTCCAGACTGGCAGAGCCGCGCCGCACCCGGGAATGTGTACACTTGTACCTCTTCCAGACTGGCAGAGCCGCACCGCACCCGGGAATGTGTACACTTGTACCCCTTCCAGACTGGCAGAGCCGCGTCGCACCCGGGAATATGTACACTTATACCCCTTTAGACTGGCAGAGCCGCGCCGTACCTGGGAATGTGTACACTTATACCCTTTCCAGACTGGCAGAGCCGCGCCGCACCTGGGAATGTGTACACTTATACCTCTTCCAGACTGGCAGAGCCGCGCCTGGGAATGTGTACACTTGTACCTCTTCCAGACTGGCAGAGCCGCGCCGCACCAGGGAATGTGTACACTTATACCGCTTCCAGACTGGCAGAGCCACACCCGGGAATGTGTACTTATACCCCTTCCAGACTGGCAGAGCCGCACCCGGGAATGTGTGCCCTTATACCCTTTCCAGACTGGCAGAGCCACACCGCACCCGGGAATGTGTACACTTACACCCCTTCCAGACTGGCAGAGCCGCGCCGCACCCTGAAATGTGTACATTTACACCCATTCCAGACCGGCAGAGCCGCACCCGGGAATGTGTGCCCTTATACCCCTTCCAGACTGGCAGAGCTGCACCCGGGAATGTGTGCACTAATACCCCTTCCAGACTGGCAGAGCCGCGCCGCACCCGGGAATGTGTACACTTATACCCCTTCCAGACTGGCAGAGCCGCACCGCACCCGGGAATGTGTACACTTATACCCCTTCCAGACCGGCAGAGCCGCGCCACACCCGGGAATGTGTACACTTATACCCCTTCCAGACTGGCAGAGCCGCGCCACACCCGGGAATGTGTACACTTATACCCCTTCCAGACTGGCAGAGCCGCGCCACACCCGGGAATGTGTACACTTATACCCCTTCCAGACCGGCAGAGCCGCGCCACACCCGGGAATGTGTACACTTATACCCCTTCCAGACTGGCAGAGCCGCACCGCACCCGGGAATGTGTACACTTATACCCCTTCCAGACTGGCAGAGCCGCGCCACACCCGGGAATGTGTACACTTATACCCCTTCCAGACCGGCAGAGCCGCGCCGCACCCGGGAATGTGTGCACTAATACCCCTTCCAGACTGGCAGAGCCGCGCCGCACACGGGAATGTGTACACTTACACCCCTTCCAGACTGGCAGAGCCGCGCCACACCCGGGAATGTGTACACTTACACCCATTCCAGACTGGCAGAGCCGCGCCGCACCCGGGAATGTGTACACTTACACCCCTTCCAGACTGGCAGAGCCGCGCCGCACCCGGGAATGTGTACACTTATACCCCTTCCAGACTGGCAGAGCCGCACCAGGGAATGTGTACACTTACACCCCTTCCAGACTGGCATAGCCGCGCCACACCCGGGAATGTGTACACTTACACCCATTCCAGACTGGCAGAGCCGCGCCGCACCTGGGAATGTGTACACTTATACCCCTTCCAGACTGGCAGAGCCGCGCCGCACCCTGGAATGTGTACACTTATACCCCTTCCAGACTGGCAGAGCCGCACCCGGGAATGTGTACACTTATACCCCTTCCAGACTGGCAGAGTTGCGCCGCACCCAGGAATGTGTGCACTAATACCCCTTCCAGACTGGCAGAGCCGCGCCGCACCCGGGAATGTGTACACTTACACCCCTTCCAGACTGGCAGAGCCGCACCCGGGAATGTGTGCATTTATACCCCTTCCAGACTGGCAGAGCCGCACCGCACCCGGGAATGTGTACACTTACACCCCTTCCAGACTGGCAGAGCCGCGCCACACCCGGGAATGTGTACACTTACACCCATTCCAGACTGGCAGAGCCGCGCCGCACCCGGGAATGTGTGCACTAATACCCCTTCCAGACTGGCAGAGCCGCGCCGCACCAGGGAATGTGTACACTTACACCCCTTCCAGACTGGCATAGCCGCGCCACACCCGGGAATGTGTACACTTACACCCATTCCAGACTGGCAGAGCCGCGCCGCACCTGGGAATGTGTACACTTACACCCCTTCCAGACTGGCAGAGCCGCGCCGCATCCGGGAATGTGTACATTTATACCCCTTCCAGACTGGCAGAGCCGCGCCGCACCCGGGAATGTGTGCACTTATACCCCTTCCAGACTGGCAGAGCCGCACCCGGGAATGTGTACACTTATACCCCTTCCAGACTGGCAGAGCCACGCCGCACCCGGGAATGTGTGCACTTATACCCCTTCCAGACTGGCAGAGCCGCACCAGGGAATGTGTACACTTATACCCCTTCCAGACTGGCAGAGCCGCGCCGCACCCTGGAATGTGTACACTTATACCCCTTCCAGACTGGCAGAGCCGCACCCGGAATGTGTACACTTATACCCCTTCCAGACTGGCAGAGCTGCGCCGCACCCGGGAATGTGTGCACTAATACCCCTTCCAGACTGGCAGAGCCGCGCCGCACCCGGGAATGTGTACACTTACACCCCTTCCAGACTGGCAGAGCCGCGCCACACCCGGGAATGTGTACACTTATACCCCTTCCAGACTGGCAGAGCCGCGCCGCACCCTGGAATGTGTACACTTATACCCCTTCCAGACTGGCAGAGCCGCGCCGCACCCAGGAATGTGTACACTTATACCCCTTCCAGACTGGCAGAGCCGTGCCGCACCCAGGAATGTGTACACTTATACCCCTTCCAGACTGGCAGAGCCACGCCGCACCCGGGAATCTGTACACTTATACCCCTTTCAGACTGGCAGAGCCGCGTCGTACCCGGGAATGTGTACACTTATACCCCATCCAGACTGGCAGAGCCGCGCCGCACCCGGGAATGTGTACACTTATACCCCTTTCAGACTGGCAAAGCCGCGCCGCACACGGGAATATGTACACTTATACCCCTTCCAGACTGGCAGAGCCGCGCCGCACCCGGGAATGTGTACACTTATACCCCTTCCAGACTGGCAAAGCCGCGCCGCACCCGGGAATGTGTACACTTATACCCCTTCCAGACTGGCAGAGCCGCGCCGCACCCGGGAATGTGTACACTTGTACCTCTTCCAGACTGGCAGAGCCGCACCGCACCCGGGAATGTGTACACTTATACCCCTTCCAGACTGGCAGAGCCGCGTCGCACCCGGGAATATGTACACTTATACCCCTTCCAGACTGGCAGAGCCGCGCCGTACCTGGGAATGTGTACACTTATACCCTTTCCAGACTGGCAGAGCCACGCCGCACCTGGGAATGTGTACACTTATACCTCTTCCAGACTGGCAGAGCCGCGCCTGGGAATGTGTACACTTGTACCTCTTCCAGACTGGCAGAGCCGCGCCGCACCCGGGAATGTGTACACTTATACCGCTTCCAGACTGGCAGAGCCACACCCGGGAATGTGTACTTATACCCCTTCCAGACTGGCAGAGCCGCACCCGGGAATGTGTGCCCTTATACCCCTTCCAGACTGGCAGAGCTGCACCCGGGAATGTGTGCACTTATACCCCTTCCAGACTGGCAGAGCTGCACCCGGGAATGTGTGCACTAATACCCCTTCCAGACTTGCAGAGCCGCGCCGCACCCGGGAATGTGTACACTTATACCCCTTCCAGACTGGCAGAGCCGCACCGCACCCGGGAATGTGTACATTTACACCCCTTCCAGACTGGCAGAGCCGCGCCACACCCGGGAATGTGTACACTTATACCCCTTCCAGACCGGCAGAGCCGCGCCGCACCCGGGAATGTGTGCACTAATACCCCTTCCAGACTGGCAGAGCCGCGCCACACCCGGGAATGTGTACACTTACACCCATTCCAGACTGGCAGAGCCGCGCCGTACCCGGGAATGTGTACACTTACACCCCTTCCAGACTGGCAGAGCCGCGCCGCACCCGGGAATGTGTACACTTATACCCCTTCCAGACTGGCAGACCCGCTCCGCACCCGGGAAAGTGTACACTTATACCCCTTCCAGATTGGCAGAGCCGCACCCGGGAATGTGTACACTTATACCCCTTCCAGACTGGCAGAGCCACGCCGCACCCGGGAATGTGTGCACTTATACCCCTTCCAGACTGGCAGAGCCGCACCAGGGAATGTGTACACTTATACCCCTTCCAGACTGGCAGAGCCGCGCCGCACCCTGGAATGTGTACACTTATACCCCTTCCAGACTGGCAGAGCCGCACCCGGGAATGTGTACACTTATACCCCTTCCAGACTGGCAGAGCTGCGCCGCACCCAGGAATGTGTGCACTAATACCCCTTCCAGACTGGCAGAGCCGCGCCGCACCCGGGAATGTGTACACTTACACCCCTTCCAGACTGGCAGAGCCGCGCCACACCCGGGAATGTGTACACTTATACCCCTTCCAGACTGGCAGAGCCGCGCCGCACCCTGGAATGTGTATACTTATACCCCTTCCAGACTGGCAGAGCCGCGCCGCACCCAGGAATGTGTACACTTATACCCCTTCCAGACTGGCAGAGCCGTGCCGCACCCAGGAATGTGTACACTTATACCCCTTCCAGACTGGCAGAGCCACGCCCGGGAATCTGTACACTTATACCCCTTTCAGACTGGCAGAGCCGCATCGTACCCGGGAATGTGTACACTTATACCCCATCCAGACTGGCAGAGCCGCGCCGCACCCGGGATGTGTACACTTATACCCCTTGCAGACTAGCAAAGCCACATCGCACCCGGGAATATGTACACTTATACCCCTTCCAGACTGGCAGAGCCGCGCCGCACCCGGGAATGTGTACACTTATACCCCTTCCAGACTGGCAAAACCGCGCCGCACCCGGGAATGTGTACACTTATACCCCTTCCAGACTGGCAGAGCCGCGCCGCACCCGGGAATGTGTACACTTATACCCCTTCCAGACTGGCAGAGCCGCGTCGCACCCGGGAATGTGTACACTTATACCCCTTCCAGACAGGCAGAGCCGCGCCGTACCTGGGAATGTGTACACTTATACCCTTTCCAGACTGGCAGAGCCACGCCGCACCTGGGAATGTGTACACTTGTACCTCTTCCAGACTGACAGAGCTGCGCCGCACCCGGGAATGTGTGCACTAATACCCCTTCCAGACGGGCAGAGCCGCGCCGAACCCGGGAATGTGTACACTTACACCCCTTCCAGACTGGCAGAGCCGCACCCGGGAATGTGTGCATTTATACCCCTTCCAGACTGGCAGAGCCGCACCGCACCCGGGAATGTGTACACTTACACCCCTTCCAGACTGGCAGAGCCGCGCCACACCCGGGAATGTGTACACTTATACCCATTCCAGACTGGCAGAGCCGCGTCGCACCCGGGAATGTGTGCACTAATACCCCTTCCAGACTGGCAGAGCCGCGCCGCACCCGGGAATGTGTACACTTACACCCCTTCCAGACTGGCATAGCCGCGCCACACCCGGGAATGTGTACACTTACACCCATTCCAGACTGGCAGAGCCGCGCCGCACCTGGGAATGTGTACACTTACACCCCTTCCAGACTGGCAGAGCCGCGCCGCACCCGGGAATGTGTACATTTATACCCCTTCCAGACTGGCAGAGCCGCGCCGCACCCGGGAATGTGTGCACTTATACCCCTTCCAGACTGGCAGAGCCGCACCCGGGAATGTGTACATTTATACCCCTTCCAGACTGGCAGAGCCGCGCCGCACCCGGGAATGTGTGCACTTATACCCCTTCCAGACTGGCAGAGCCGCACCCGGGAATGTGTACACTTATACCCCTTCCAGACTGGCAGAGCCGCGCCGCACCCTGGAATGTGTACACTTATACCCCTTCCAGACTGGCAGAGCCGCACCCGGAATGTGTACACTTATACCCCTTCCAGACTGGCAGAGCTGCGCCGCACCCGGGAATGTGTGCACTAATACCCCTTCCAGACTGGCAGAGCCGCGCCGCACCCGGGAATGTGTACACTTACACCCCTTCCAGACTGGCAGAGCCGCGCCACACCCGGGAATGTGTACACTTACACCCCTTCCAGACTGGCAGAGCCGCGCCACACCCGGGAATGTGTACACTTATACCCCTTCCAGACTGGCAGAGCCACGCCGCACCCGGGAATGTGTGCACTTATACCCCTTCCAGACTGGCAGAGCCGCACCAGGGAATGTGTACACTTATACCCCTTCCAGACTGGCAGAGCCGCGCCGCACCCTGGAATGTGTACACTTATACCCCTTCCAGACTGGCAGAGCCGCACCCGGAATGTGTACACTTATACCCCTTCCAGACTGGCAGAGCTGCGCCGCACCCGGGAATGTGTGCACTAATACCCCTTCCAGACTGGCAGAGCCGCGCCGCACCCGGGAATGTGTACACTTACACCCCTTCCAGACTGGCAGAGCCGCGCCACACCCGGGAATGTGTACACTTATACCCCTTCCAGACTGGCAGAGCCGCGCCGCACCCTGGAATGTGTACACTTATACCCCTTCCAGACTGGCAGAGCCGCGCCGCACCCAGGAATGTGTACACTTATACCCCTTCCAGACTGGCAGAGCCGTGCCGCACCCAGGAATGTGTACACTTATACCCCTTCCAGACTGGCAGAGCCACGCCGCACCCGGGAATCTGTACACTTATACCCCTTTCAGACTGGCAGAGCCGCGTCGTACCCGGTAATGTGTACACTTATACCCCATCCAGACTGGCAGAGCCGCGCCGCACCCGGGAATGTGTACACTTATACCCCTTTCAGACTGGCAAAGCCGCGCCGCACCCGGGAATATGTACACTTATACCCCTTCCAGACTGGCAGAGCCGCGCCGCACCCGGGAATGTGTACACTTATACCCCTTCCAGACTGGCAAAGCCGCGCCGCACCCGGGAATGTGTACACTTATACCCCTTCCAGACTGTCAGAGCCGCGCCGCACCCGGGAATGTGTACACTTGTACCTCTTCCAGACTGGTAGAGCCGCACCGCACCCGGGAATGTGTACACTTATACCCCTTCCAGACTGGCAGAGCCGCGTCGCACCCGGGAATATGTACACTTATACCCCTTCCAGACTGGCAGAGCCGCGCCGTACCTGGGAATGTGTACACTTATACCCTGTCCAGACTGGCAGAGCCACGCCGCACCTGGGAATGTGTACACTTATACCTCTTCCAGACTGGCAGAGCCGCGCCTGGGAATGTGTACACTTGTACCTCTTCCAGACTGGCAGAGCCGCGCCGCACCCTGGAATGTGTACACTTATACCCCTTCCAGACTGGCAGAGCCGCACCCGGGAATGTGTACACTTACACCCCTTCCAGACTGGCAGAGCCGCGCCACACCCGGGAATGTGTACACTTATACCCATTCCAGACTGGCAGAGCCGTGCCGCACCCGGGAATGTTTGCACTAATACCCCTTCCAGACTGGCAGAGCCGCGCCGCACCCGGGAATGTGTACACTTACACCCCTTCCAGACTGGCATAGCCGCGCCACACCCGGGAATGTGTACACTTACACCCATTCCAGACTGGCAGAGCCGCGCCGCACCTGGGAATGTGTACACTTACACCCCTTCCAGACTGGCAGAGCCGCGCCGCACCCGGGAATGTGTACATTTATACCCCTTCCAGACTGGCAGAGCCGCGCCGCACCCGGGAATGTGTGCACTTATACCCCTTCCAGACTGGCAGAGCCGCACCCGGGAATGTGTACACTTATACCCCTTCCAGACTGGCAGAGCCACGCCGCACCCGGGAATGTGTGCACTTATACCCCTTCCAGACTGGCAGAGCCGCACCAGGGAATGTGTACACTTATACCCCTTCCAGACTGGCAGAGCCGCGCCGCACCCTGGAATGTGTACACTTATACCCCTTCCAGACTGGCAGAGCCGCACCCGGAATGTGTACACTTATACCCCTTCCAGACTGGCAGAGCAGCGCCGCACCCGGGAATGTGTGCACTAATACCCCTTCCAGACTGGCAGAGCCGCGCCGCACCCGGGAATGTGTACACTTACACCCCTTCCAGACTGGCAGAGCCGCGCCACACCCGGGAATGTGTACACTTATACCCCTTCCAGACTGGCAGAGCCGCGCCGCACCCTGGAATGTGTACACTTATACCCCTTCCAGACTGGCAGAGCCGCGCCGCACCCAGGAATGTGTACACTTATACCCCTTCCAGACTGGCAGAGCCGTGCCGCACCCAGGAATGTGTACACTTATACCCCTTCCAGACTGGCAGAGCCACGCCGCACCCGGGAACCTGTACACTTATACCCCTTTCAGACTGGCAGAGCCGCGTCGTACCCGGGAATGTGTACACTTATACCCCATCCAGACTGGCAGAGCCGCGCCGCACCCGGGAATGTGTACACTTATACCCCTTTCAGACTGGCAAAGCCGCGCCGCACCCGGGAATATGTACACTTATACCCCTTCCAGACTGGCAGAGCCGCGCCGCACCCGGGAATGTGTACACTTATACCCCTTCCAGACTGGCAAAGCCGCGCCGCACCCGGGAATGTGTACACTTATACCCCTTCCAGACTGGCAGAGCCGCGCCGCACCTGGGAATGTGTACACTTATACCTCTTCCAGACTGGCAGAGCCGCGCCTGGGAATGTGTACACTTGTACCTCTTCCAGACTGGTAGAGCCGCACCGCACCCGGGAATGTGTACACTTATACCCCTTCCAGACTGGCAGAGCCGCGTCGCACCCGGGAATATGTACACTTATACCCCTTCCAGACTGGCAGAGCCGCGCCGTACCTGGGAATGTGTACACTTATACCCTTTCCAGACTGGCAGAGCCACGCCGCACCTGGGAATGTGTACACTTATACCTCTTCCAGACTGGCAGAGCCGCGCCTGGGAATGTGTACACTTGTACCTCTTCCAGACTGGCAGAGCCGCGCCGCACCCGGGAATGTGTACACTTATACCGCTTCCAGACTGGCAGAGCCACACCCGGGAATGTGTACTTATACCCCTTCCAGACTGGCAGAGCCGCACCCGGGAATGTGTGCCCTTATACCCTTTCCAGACTGGCAGAGCCACACCGCACCCGGGAATGTGTACACTTACACCCCTTCCAGACTGGCAGAGCCGCGCCGCACCCTGAAATGTGTACATTTACACCCATTCCAGACTGGCAGAGCCGCACCCGGGAATGTGTGCCCTTATACCCCTTCCAGACTGGCAGAGCTGCACCCGGGAATGTGTGCACTTATACCCCTTCCAGACTGGCAGAGCTGCACCCGGGAATGTGTGCACTAATACCCCTTCCAGACTGGCAGAGCCGCGCCGCACCCGGGAATGTGTACACTTATACCCCTTCCAGACTGGCAGAGCCGCACCGCACCCGGGAATGTGTACATTTACACCCCTTCCAGACTGGCAGAGCCGCGCCACACCCGGGAATGTGTACACTTATACCCCTTCCAGACCGGCAGAGCCGCGCCGCACCCAGGAATGTGTGCACTAATACCCCTTCCAGACTGGCAGAGCCGCGCCGCACACGGGAATGTGTACACTTACACCCCTTCCAGACTGGCAGAGCCGCGCCACACCCGGGAATGTGTACACTTACACCCATTCCAGACTGGCAGAGCCGCGCCGCACCCGGGAATGTGTACACTTACACCCCTTCCAGACTGGCAGAGCCGCGCCGCACCCGGGAATGTGTACACTTATACCCCTTCCAGACTGGCAGACCCGCTCCGCACCCGGGAATGTGTACACTTACACCCCTTCCAGACTGGCATAGCCGCGCCACACCCAGGAATGTGTACACTTACACCCATTCCAGACTGGCAGAGCCGCGCCGCACCTGGGAATGTGTACACTTACACCCCTTCCAGACTGGCAGAGCCGCGCCGCACCCGGGAATGTGTACATTTATACCCCTTCCAGACTGGCAGAGCCGCGCCGCACCCGGGAATGTGTGCACTTATACCCCTTCCAGACTGGCAGAGCCGCACCCGGGAATGTGTACACTTATACCCCTTCAAGACTAGCAGAGCCACGCCGCACCCGGGAATGTGTGCACTTATACCCCTTCCAAACTGGCAGAGCCGCACCAGGGAATGTGTACACTTATACCCCTTCCAGACTAGCAGAGCCACGCCGCACCCTGGAATGTGTACACTTATACCCCTTCCAGACTGGCAGAGCCGCACCCGGAATGTGTACACTTATACCCCTTCCAGACTGGCAGAGCTGCGCCGCACCATGGAATGTGTGCACTAATACCCCTTCCAGACTGGCAGAGCCGCGCCGCACCCGGGAATGTGTACACTTACACCCCTTCCAGACTGGCAGAGCCGCGCCACACCCGGGAATGTGTACACTTATACCCCTTCCAGACTGGCAGAGCCGCGCCGCACCCTGGAATGTGTACACTTATACCCCTTCCAGACTGGCAGAGCCGTGCCGCACCCAGGAATGTGTACACTTATACCCCTTCCAGACTGGCAGAGCCGTGCCGCACCCAGGAATGTGTACACTTATACCCCTTCCAGACTGGCAGAGCCGCGCCACACCCGGGAATGTGTACACTTATACCCCTTCCAGACTGGCAGAGCCGCGCCGCACCCTGGAATGTGTACACTTATACCCCTTCCAGACTGGCAGAGCCGCGCCGCACCCAGGAATGTGTACACTTATACCCCTTCCAGACTGGCAGAGCCGTGCCGCACCCAGGAATGTGTACACTTATACCCCTTCCAGACTGGCAGAGCCACGCCGCACCCGGGAATCTGTACACTTATACCCCTTTCAGACTGGCAGAGCCGCGTCGTACCCGGGAATGTGTACACTTATACCCCATCCAGACTGGCAGAGCCGCGCCGCACCCGGGAATGTGTACACTTATACCCCTTTCAGACTGGCAAAGCCGCGCCGCACCCTGGAATATGTACACTTATACCCCTTCCAGACTGGCAGAGCCGCGCCGCACCCGGGAATGTGTACACTTATACCCCTTCCAGACTGGCAAAGCTGCGCCGCACCCGGGAATGTGTACACTTATACCCCTTCCAGACTGGCAGAGCCGCGCCGCACCCGGGAATGTGTACACTTGTACCTCTTCCAGACTGGCAGAGCCGCACCGCACCCGGGAATGTGTACACTTATACCCCTTCCAGACTGGCAGAGCCGCGTCGCACCCGGGAATATGTACACTTATACCCCTTCCAGACTGGCAGAGCCGCGCCGTAACTGGGAATGTGTACACTTATACCCTTTCCAGACTGGCAGAGCCACGCCGCACCTGGGAATGTGTACACTTATACCTCTTCCAGACTGGCAGAGCCGCGCCTGGGAATGTGTACACTTGTACCTCTTCCAGACTGGCAGAGCCGCGCCGCACCCGGGAATGTGTACACTTATACCGCTTCCAGACTGGCAGAGCCACACCCGGGATTGTGTACTTATACCCCTTCCAGACTGGCAGAGCCGCACCCGGGAATGTGTGCCCTTATACTCTTTCCAGACTGGCAGAGCCGCGCCGCACCCGGGAATGTGTACACTTACACCCCTTCCAGACTGGCAGAGCCGCGCCGCACCCGGGAATGTGTACACTTATACCCCTTCCAGACTGACAGAGCTGCGCCGCACCCGGGAATGTGTACACTTACACCCCTTCCAGACTGGCAGAGCCGCGCCGCACTCGGGAATGTGTGCACTAATACCCCTTCCAGACTGGCAGAGCCGCGCCGCACCCGGGAATGTGTACACTTACACCCCTTCCAGACTGGCAGAGCCGCACCCGGGAATGTGTACACTTATAACCCTTCCAGACTGGCAGAGCCGCGCCGCACCCGGGAATGTGTACACTTACACCCCTTCCAGACTGGCAGAGCCGCACCCGGGAATGTGTGCACTAATACCCCTTCCAGACTGGCAGAGCCGCGCCGCACCCGGGAATGTGTATACTTATACCCCTTCCAGACTGGCAGAGCCGCACCCGGGAATGTGCGCACATATAGCCCTTCCAGACTGGCAGAGCCGCGCCGCACCCGGGAATGTGTACACTTATACCACTTCCAGACTGGCAGAGCCGCACCCGGGAATGTGCGCACTTATACCCCTTCCAGACTGGCAGAGCCGCACCCGGGAATGTGTGCACTAATACCCCTTCCAGACTGGCAGAGCCGCGCCGCACCCGGGAATGTGTATACTTATACCCCTTCCAGACTGGCAGAGCCGCACCCGGGAATGTGCGCACTTATAGCCCTTCCAGACTGGCAGAGCCGCGCCGCACCCGGGAATGTGTACACTTATACCCCTTCCAGACTGGCAGAGTCGCACCCGGGAATGTGTACTTATACCCCTTCCAGACTGGCAGAGCAGCACCCGGGAATGTGTACACTTATACCCCTTCCAGACTGGCAGAGCTGCGCCGCACCCGGGAATGTGTGCACTAATACCCCTTCCAGACTGGCAGAGCCGCGCCGCACCCGGGAATGTGTGCACTAATACCCCTTCCAGACTGGCAGAGCCGCGCCACACCCGGGAATGTGTACACTTATACCCCTTCCAGACTGGCAGAGCCGCGCCACACCCGGGAATGTGTACACTTATACCCCTTTCAGACTGGCAGAGCCGCGCCGCACCCTGGAATGTGTACACTTATACCCCTTCCAGACTGGCAGAGCCGCGCCGCACCCGGGAATGTGTGCACTAATACCCCTTCCAGACTGGCAGAGCCGCGCCACACCCGGGAATGTGTACACTTATACCCCTTCCAGACTGGCAGAGCCGCGCCACACCCGGGAATGTGTACACTTATACCCCTTCCAGACTAGCAGAGCCACGCCGCACCCGGGAATGTGTGCACTTATACCCCTTCCAAACTGGCAGAGCCGCACCAGGGAATGTGTACACTTATACCCCTTCCAGAGTGGCAGAGCCGCGCCGCACCCTGGAATGTGTACACTTATACCCCTTCCAGACTGGCAGAGCCGCACCCGGAATGTGTACACTTATACCCCTTCCAGACTGGCAGAGCTGCGCCGCACCATGGAATGTGTGCACTAATACCCCTTCCAGACTGGCAGAGCCGCGCCGCACCCGGGAATGTGTACACTTACACCCCTTCCAGACTGGCAGAGCCGCGCCACACCCGGGAATGTGTACACTTATACCCCTTCCAGACTGGCAGAGCCGCGCCGCACCCTGGAATGTGTACACTTATACCCCTTCCAGACTGGCAGAGCCGTGCCGCACCCAGGAATGTGTACACTTATACCCCTTCCAGACTGGCAGAGCCGTGCCGCACCCAGGAATGTGTACACTTATACCCCTTCCAGACTGGCAGAGCCGCGCCACACCCGGGAATGTGTACACTTATACCCCTTCCAGACTGGCAGAGCCGCGCCGCACCCTGGAATGTGTACACTTATACCCCTTCCAGACTGGCAGAGCCGCGCCGCACCCAGGAATGTGTACACTTATACCCCTTCCAGACTGGCAGAGCCGTGCCGCACCCAGGAATGTGTACACTTATACCCCTTCCAGACTGGCAGAGCCACGCCGCACCCGGGAATCTGTACACTTATACCCCTTTCAGACTGGCAGAGCCGCGTCGTACCCGGGAATGTGTACACTTATACCCCATCCAGACTGGCAGAGCCGCGCCGCACCCGGGAATGTGTACACTTATACCCCTTTCAGACTGGCAAAGCCGCGCCGCACCCTGGAATATGTACACTTATACCCCTTCCAGACTGGCAGAGCCGCGCCGCACCCGGGAATGTGTACACTTATACCCCTTCCAGACTGGCAAAGCTGCGCCGCACCCGGGAATGTGTACACTTATACCCCTTCCAGACTGGCAGAGCCGCGCCGCACCCGGGAATGTGTACACTTGTACCTCTTCCAGACTGGCAGAGCCGCACCGCACCCGGGAATGTGTACACTTATACCCCTTCCAGACTGGCAGAGCCGCGTCGCACCCGGGAATATGTACACTTATACCCCTTCCAGACTGGCAGATCCGCGCCGTAACTGGGAATGTGTACACTTATACCCTTTCCAGACTGGCAGAGCCGCGCCGCACCCGGGAATGTGTACACTTATACCGCTTCCAGACTGGCAGAGCCACACCCGGGATTGTGTACTTATACCCCTTCCAGACTGGCAGAGCCGCACCCGGGAATGTGTGCCCTTATACCCTTTCCAGACTGGCAGAGCCGCGCCGCACCCGGGAATGTGTACACTTACACCCCTTCCAGACTGGCAGAGCCGCGCCGCACCCGGGAATGTGTACACTTATACCCCTTCCAGACTGACAGAGCTGCGCCGCACCCGGGAATGTGTACACTTACACCCCTTCCAGACTGGCAGAGCCGCGCCGCACTCGGGAATGTGTGCACTAATACCCCTTCCAGACTGGCAGAGCCGCGCCGCACCCGGGAATGTGTACACTTACACCCCTTCCAGACTGGCAGAGCCGCACCCGGGAATGTGTACACTTATAACCCTTCCAGACTGGCAGAGCCGCGCCGCACCCGGGAATGTGTACACTTACACCCCTTCCAGACTGGCAGAGCCGCACCCGGGAATGTGTGCACTAATACCCCTTCCAGACTGGCAGAGCCGCGCCGCACCCGGGAATGTGTATACTTATACCCCTTCCAGACTGGCAGAGCCGCACCCGGGAATGTGCGCACATATAGCCCTTCCAGACTGGCAGAGCCGCGCCGCACCCGGGAATGTGTACACTTATACCACTTCCAGACTGGCAGAGCCGCACCCGGGAATGTGCGCACTTATACCCCTTCCAGACTGGCAGAGCCGCACCCGGGAATGTGTGCACTAATACCCCTTCCAGACTGGCAGAGCCGCGCCGCACCCGGGAATGTGTATACTTATACCCCTTCCAGACTGGCAGAGCCGCACCCGGGAATGTGCGCACTTATAGCCCTTCCAGACTGGCAGAGCCGCGCCGCACCCGGGAATGTGTACACTTATACCCCTTCCAGACTGGCAGAGTCGCACCCGGGAATGTGTACTTATACCCCTTCCAGACTGGCAGAGCAGCACCCGGGAATGTGTACACTTATACCCCTTCCAGACTGGCAGAGCTGCGCCGCACCCGGGAATGTGTGCACTAATACCCCTTCCAGACTGGCAGAGCCGCGCCGCACCCGGGAATGTGTGCACTAATACCCCTTCCAGACTGGCAGAGCCGCGCCACACCCGGGAATGTGTACACTTATACCCCTTCCAGACTGGCAGAGCCGCGCCACACCCGGGAATGTGTACACTTATACCCCTTTCAGACTGGCAGAGCCGCGCCGCACCCTGGAATGTGTACACTTATACCCCTTCCAGACTGGCAGAGCCGCGCCGCACCCTGGAATGTGTACACTTATACCCCTTCCAGACTGGCAGAGCCGCGCAACACCCGGGAATGTGTACACTTATACCCCTTCCAGACTGGTAGAGCCGCGCCGCACCCTGGAATGTGTACACTTATACCCCTTCCAGACTGGCAGAGCCGCGCCGCACCCTGGAATGTGTACACTTATACCCCTTCCAGACTGGCAGAGCCGTTTCACACCCGGGAATGTGTACACTTATACCCCTTCCAGACTGGCAGAGCCGCGTCGCACCAGGGAATGTATACACTTATACCCCTCCCAGACTGGCAGAGCCAAGCCGCACCCGGGAATGTGTACACTTTTACTCCTTCCAGACCGGCAGAGCCGCGCCGTACCCGGGAATGTGTACACTTATACCCCTTCCATACTGGCAGAGCCGCGTCACACCCGGGAATGTGTACACTTATACCCCTTCCAGACTGGCAGAGCCGCGTCGCACCCGGGAATGTGTACAGTTATACCCCATCCAGACTGGCAGAGCCGCGCCGCACCCGGGAATGTGTACACTTATACCCCTTCCAGACTGGCAAAGCCGCGCCGCACCCGGGATTGTGTACACTTATACCCCTTCCAGACTGGCAGAGCCGCGCCGCACTCGGGATTGTGTACAGTTATACCCCTTCCAGACTGGCAGAGCCGCGTCGCACCCGGGAATGTGTACACTTATACACCATCCAGACTGGCAGAGCCACGCCGCACGCGGGAATGTGTACACTTATACCCCTTCCAGACTGGCAAAGCCGCGCCGCACCCGGGATTGTGTACGCTTATACCCCTTCCAGACTGGCAGAGCCGCGCCGCACCCGCGAATGTGTACACTTATACCGCTTCCAGACTGTCAGAGCCGCACCCGGGAATGTGTACACTTATACCCCTTCCAGACTGGCAGAGCCGCGCCGCACCCGGGAATGTGTACACTTGTACCTCTTCCAGACTGGCAGAGCCGCACCGGACCCGGGAATGTGTACACTTATACCCCTTCCAGACTGACAGAGCCGCGCCGCACCCAGGAATGTGTACACTTATACCCCTTCCAGACTGGCAGAGCTGCGCCGCACCCGGGAATGTGTACACTTATACCCCTTCCAGACTGGCAGAGCCGCGCCGCACCCGGGAATGTGTACACTTATACCCCATCCAGATCGGCAGAGCCGCGCCGCACCCAGGAATGTGTACACTTATACCCATTCCAGACTGGCAGAGCCACGCCGCACCTATGAATGTGTACATTTATGCCCCTTCCAGACTGGCAGAGCCGCGTCGCACCCGGGAATATGTACACTTATACCCCTTCCAGACTGGCAGAGCCGCGCCGTACCTGGGAATGTGTACACTTATACCCTTTCCAGACTGGCAGAGCCACGCCGCACCTGGGAATGTGTACACTTATACCTCTTCCAGACTGGCAGAGCCGCGCCTGGGAATGTGTACACTTGTACCTCTTCCAGACTGGCAGAGCCGCGCCGCACCCGGGAATGTGTACACTTATACCGCTTCCAGACTGGCAGAGCCACACCCGGGAATGTGTACTTATACCCCTTCCAGACTGGCAGAGCCGCACCCGGGAATGTGTGCCCTTATACCCTTTCCAGACTGGCAGAGCCACACCGCACCCGGGAATGTGTACACTTACACCCCTTCCAGACTGGCAGAGCCGCGCCGCACCCTGAAATGTGTACATTTACACCCATTCCAGACTGGCAGAGCCGCACCCGGGAATGTGTGCCCTTATACCCCTTCCAGACTGGCAGAGCTGCACCCGGGAATGTGTGCACTTATACCCCTTCCAGACTGGCAGAGCTGCACCCGGGAATGTGTGCACTAATACCCCTTCCAGACTGGCAGAGCCGCGCCGCACCAGGGAATGTGTACACTTATACCCCTTCCAGACTGGCAGAGCCGCACCCGGGAATGTGTACATTTACACCCCTTCCAGACTGGCAGAGCCGCGCCACACCCGGGAATGTGTACACTTATACCCCTTCCAGACCGGCAGAGCCGCGCCGCACCCGGGAATGTGTGCACTAATACCCCTTCCAGACTGGCAGAGCTGCACCCGGGAATGTGTGCACTAATACCCCTTCCAGACTGGCAGAGCCGCGCCGCACACGGGAATGTGTACACTTATACCCCTTCCAGACTGGCAGAGCCGCACCCGGGAATGTGTACATTTACACCCCTTCCAGACTGGCAGAGCCACGCCACACCCGGGAATGTGTACACTTATACCCCTTCCAGACCGGCAGAGCCGCGCCGCACCCGGGAATGTGTGCACTAATACCCCTTCCAGACTGGCAGAGCCGCGCCGCACCCGGGAATGTGTGCACTTATACCCCTTCCAGACTGGCAGAGCCGCGCCACACCCGGGAATGTGTACACTTACACCCCTTCCAGACTGGCAGAGCCGCGCCACACCCGGGAATGTGTACACTTACACCCATTCCAGACTGGCAGAGCCGCGCCGCACCCGGGAATGTGTACACTTACACCCCTTCCAGACTGGCAGAGCCGCGCCGCACCCGGGAATGTGTACACTTATACCCCTTCCAGACTGGCAGACCCGCTCCGCACCCGGGAATGTGTACACTTACACCCCTTCCAGACTGGCATAGCCGCGCCACACCCGGGAATGTGTACACTTACACCCATTCCAGACTGGCAGAGCCGCGCCGCACCTGGGAATGTGTACACTTACACCCCTTCCAGACTGGCAGAGCCGCGCCGCACCCGGGAATGTGTACACTTATACCCCTTCCAGACTGGCAGAGCCGCACCCGGGAATGTGTACACTTATACCCCTTCCAGACTGGCAGAGCCACGCCGCACCCGGAAATGTGTGCACTTATACCCCTTCCAGACTGGCAGAGCCGCACCAGGGAATGTGTACACTTATACCCCTTCCAGACTGGCAGAGCCACGCCGCACCCGGGAATCTGTACACTTATACCCCTTTCAGACTGGCAGAGCCGCGTCGTACCCGGGAATGTGTACACTTATACCCCATCCAGACTGGCAGAGCCGCGCCGCACCCGGGAATGTGTACACTTATACCCCTTTCAGACTGGCAAAGCCGCGCCGCACCCGGGAATATGTACACTTATACCCCTTCCAGACTGGCAGAGCCGCGACGCACCCGGGAATGTGTACACTTATACCCCTTCCAGACTGGCAAAGCCGCGCCGCACCCGGGAATGTGTACACTTATACCCCTTCCAGACTGGCAGAGCCGCGCCGCACCCGGGAATGTGTACACTTGTACCTCTTCCAGACTGGCAGAGCCGCACCGCACCCGGGAATGTGTACACTTATACCCCTTCCAGACTGGCAGAGCCGCGTCGCACCCGGGAATATGTACACTTATACCCCTTCCAGACTGGCAGAGCCGCGCCGTACCTGGGAATGTGTACACTTATACCCTTTCCAGACTGGCAGAGCCACGCCGCACCTGGGAATGTGTACACTTATACCTCTTCCAGACTGGCAGAGCCGCGCCTGGGAATGTGTACACTTGTACCTCTTCCAGACTGGCAGAGCCGCGCCGCACCCGGGAATGTGTACACTTATACCGCTTCCAGACTGGCAGAGCCACACCCGGGAATGTGTACTTATACCCCTTCCAGACTGGCAGAGCCGCACCCGGGAATGTGTGCCCTTATACCCTTTCCAGACTGGCAGAGCCGCGCCGCACCCGGGAATGTGTACACTTACACCCCTTCCAGACTGGCAGAGCCGCGCCGCGCCGCACCCGGGAATGTGTACACTTATACCCCTTCCAGACTGACAGAGCTGCGCCGCACCCGGGAATGTGTACACTTACACCCCTTCCAGACTGGCAGAGCCGCGCCGCACTCGGGAATGTGTGCACTAATACCCCTTCCAGACTGGCAGAGCCGCGCCGCACCCGGGAATGTGTACACTTACACCCCTTCCAGACTGGCAGAGCCGCACCCGGGAATGTGTACACTTATAACCCTTCCAGACTGGCAGAGCCGCGCCGCACCCGGGAATGTGTACACTTACACCCCTTCCAGACTGGCAGAGCCGCACCCGGGAATGTGTGCACTAATACCCCTTCCAGACTGGCAGAGCCGCGCCGCACCCGGGAATGTGTATACTTATACCCCTTCCAGACTGGCAGAGCCGCACCCGGGAATGTGCGCACTTATAGCCCTTCCAGACTGGCAGAGCCGCGCCGCACCCGGGAATGTGTACACTTATACCACTTCCAGACTGGCAGAGCCGCACCCGGGAATGTGCACACTTATACCCCTTCCAGACTGGCAGAGCCGCGCCGCACCCGGGAATGTGTACACTTATACCCCTTCCAGACTGGCAGAGTCGCACCCGGGAATGTGTACTTATACCCCTTCCAGACTGGCAGAGCAGCACCCGGGAATGTGTACACTTATACCCCTTCCAGACTGGCAGAGCTGCGCCGCACCCGGGAATGTGTGCACTAATACCCCTTCCAGACTGGCAGAGCCGCGCCACACCCGGGAATGTGTACACTTATACCCCTTCCAGACTGGCAGAGCCGCGCCACACCCGGGAATGTGTACACTTATACCCCTTTCAGACTGGCAGAGCCGCGCCGCACCCTGGAATGTGTACACTTATACCCCTTCCAGACTGGCAGAGCCGGGCCGCACCCTGGAATGTGTACACTTATACCCCTTCCAGACTGGCAGAGCCGCGCCACACCCGGGAATGTGTACACTTATACCCCTTCCAGACTGACAGAGCCGTTTCACACCCGGGAATGTGTACACTTATACCCCTTCCAGACTGGCAGAGCCGCGTCGCACCAGGGAATGTATACACTTATACCCCTCCCAGACTGGCAGAGCCACGCCGCACCCGGGAATGTGTACACTTTTACTCCTTCCAGACCGGCAGAGCCGCGCCGTACCCGGGAATGTGTACACTTATACCCCTTCCATACTGGCAGAGCCGCGTCACACCCGGGAATGTGTACACTTATACCCCTTCCAGACTGGCAGAGCCGCGTCGCACCCGGGAATGTGTACAGTTATACCCCATCCAGACTGGCAGAGCCGCGCCGCACCCGGGAATGTGTACACTTATACCCCTTCCAGACTGGCAAAGCCGCGCCGCACCCGGGATTGTGTACACTTATACCCCTTCCAGACTGGCAGAGCCGCGCCGCACCCGGGAATGTGTACAGTTATACCCCTTCCAGACTGGCAGAGCCGCGTCGCACCCGGGAATGTGTACACTTATACCCCATCCAGACTGGCAGAGCCACGCCGCACGCGGGAATGTGTACACTTATACCCCTTCCAGACTGGCAAAGCCGCGCCGCACCCGGAATTGTGTACGCTTATACCCCTTCCAGACTGGCAGAGCCGCGCCGCACCCGGGAATGTGTACACTTGTACCTCTTCCAGACTGGCAGAGCCGCACCGCACCCGGGAATGTGTACACTTATACCCCTTCCAGACTGACAGAGCCGCGCCGCACCCAGGAATGTGTACACTTATACCCCTTCCAGACTGGCAGAGCTGCGCCGCACCCGGGAATATGTACACTTTTACCCCTTCCAGACTGGCAGAGCCGCGCCGCACCCGGGAATGTGTACACTTATACCCCATCCAGATCGGCAGAGCCGCGCCGCACCCAGGAATGTGTACACTTATACCCTTTCCAGACTGGCAGAGCCACGCCGCACCTATGAATGTGTACATTTATGCCCCTTCCAGACTGGCAGAGCCGCGCCGTACCTGGGAATGTGTACACTTATACCCTTTCCAGACTGGCAGAGCCACGCCGCACCTGGGAATGTGTACACTTATACCTCTTCCAGACTGGCAGAGCCGCGCCTGGGAATGTGTACACTTATACCTCTTCCAGACTGGCAGAGCCGCGCCGCACCCGGGAATGTGTACACTTATACCGCTTCCAGACTGGCAGAGCCACACCCGGGAATGTGTACTTATACCCCTTCCAGACTGGCAGAGCCGCACCCGGGAATGTGTGCCCTTATACCCTTTCCAGACTGGCAGAGCCACACCGCACCCGGGAATGTGTACACTTACACCCCTTCCAGACTTGCAGAGCCGCGCCGCACCCTGAAATGTGTACATTTACACACATTCCAGACTGGCAGAGCCGCACCCGGGAATGTGTGCCCTTATACCCCTTCCAGACTGGCAGAGCTGCACCCGGGAATGTGTGCACTTATACCCCTTCCAGACTGGCAGAGCTGCACCCGGGAATGTGTGCACTAATACCCCTTCCAGACTGGCAGAGCCGCGCCGCACCCGGGAATGTGTACACTTATACCCCTTCCAGACTGGCAGAGCCGCACCCGGGAATGTGTACATTTACACCCCTTCCAGACTGGCAGAGCCGCGCCACACCCGGGAATGTGTACACTTATACCCCTTCCAGACCGGCAGAGCCGCGCCGCACCCGGGAATGTGTGCACTAATACCCCTTCCAGACTGGCAGAGCCGCGCCGCACACGGGAATGTGTACACTTACACCCCTTCCAGACTGGCAGAGTCGCGCCACACCCGGGAATGTGTACACTTACACCCATTCCAGACTGGCAGAGCCGCGCCGCACCCGGGAATGTGTACACTTACACCCCTTCCAGACTGGCAGAGCCGCGCCGCACCCGGGAATGTGTACACTTATACCCCTTCCAGACTGGCAGACCCGCTCCGCACCCGGGAATGTGTACACTTACACCCCTTCCAGACTGGCATAGCCGCGCCACACCCGGGAATGTGTACACTTACACCCATTCCAGACTGGCAGAGCCGCGCCGCACCTGGGAATGTGTACACTTACACCCCTTCCAGACTGGCAGAGCCGCGCCGCACCCGGGAATGTGTACATTTATACCCCTTCCAGACTGGCAGAGCCGCGCCGCACCCGGGAATGTGTGCACTTATACCCCTTCCAGACTGGCAGAGCCGCACCCGGGAATGTGTACACTTATACCCCTTCCAGACTGGCAGAGCCGCGCCGCACCCTGGAATGTGTACACTTATACCCCTTCCAGACTGGCAGAGCCGCACCCGGAATGTGTACACTTATACCCCTTCCAGACTGGCAGAGCTGCGCCGCACCCGGGAATGTGTGCACTAATACCCCTTCCAGACTGGCAGAGCCGCGCCACACCCGGGAATGTGTACACTTATACCCCTTCCAGACTGGAAGAGCCGCGCCGCACCCTGGAATGTGTACACTTATACCCCTTTCAGACTGGCAGAGCCGCGCCGCACCCAGGAATGTGTACACTTATACCCCTTCCAGACTGGCAGAGCCGTGCCGCACCCAGGAATGTGTACACATATACCCCTTCCAGACTGGCAGAGCCACGCCGCACCCGGGAATCTGTACACTTATACCCCTTTCAGACTGGCAGAGCCGCGTCGTACCCGGGAATGTGTACACTTATACCCCATCCAGACTGGCAGAGCCGCGCCGCACCCGGGAATGTGTACACTTATACCCCTTTCAGACTGGCAAAGCCGCGCCGCACCCGGGAATATGTACACTTATACCCCTTCCAGACTGGCAGAGCCGCGCCGCACCCGGGAATGTGTACACTTATACCCCTTCCAGACTGGCAAAGCCGCGCCGCACCCGGGAATGTGTACACTTATACCCCTTCCAGACTGGCAGAGCCGCGCCGCACCCGGGAATGTGTACACTTGTACCTCTTCCAGACTGGCAGAGCCGCACCGCACCCGGGAATGTGTACACTTATACCCCTTCCAGACTGGCAGAGCCGCGTCGCACCCGGGAATATGTACACTTATACCCCTTCTAGACTGGCAGAGACGCGCCGTACCTGGGAATGTGTACACTTATACCCTTTCCAGACTGGCAGAGCCACGCCGCACCTGGGTATGTGTACACTTATACCTCTTCCAGACTGGCAGAGCCGCGCCTGGGAATGTGTACACTTGTACCTCTTCCAGACTGGCAGAGCCGCGCCGCACCCGGGAATGTGTACACTTATACCGCTTCCAGACTGGCAGAGCCGCACCCGGGAATGTGTGCCCTTATACCCTTTCCAGACTGGCAGAGCCGCGCCGCACCCGGGAATGTGTACACTTACACCCCTTCCAGACTGGCAGAGCCGCGCCGCACCCGGAAATGTGTACACTTATACCCCTTCCAGACTGACAGAGCTGCGCCGCACCCGGGAATGTGTACACTTACACCCCTTCCAGACTGGCAGAGCCGCGCCGCACTCGGGAATGTGTGCACTAATACCCCTTCCAGACTGGCAGAGCCGCGCCGCACCCGGGAATGTGTACACTTACACCCCTTCCTGACTGGCAGAGCCGCACCCGGGAATGTGTACACTTATAACCCTTCCAGACTGGCAGAGCCGCGCCGCACCCGGGAATGTGTACACTTACACCCCTTCCAGACTGGCAGAGCCGCACCCGGGAATGTGTGCACTAATACCCCTTCCAGACTGGCAGAGCCGCGCCGCACCCGGGAATGTGTACACTTATACCACTTCCAGACTGGCAGAGCCGCACCCGGGAATGTGCGCACTTATAGCCCTTCCAGACTGGCAGAGCCGCGCCGCACCCGGGAATGTGTACACTTATACCACTTCCAGACTGGCAGAGCCGCACCCGGGAATGTGCGCACTTATACCCCTTCCAGACTGGCAGAGCCGCGCCGCACCCGGGAATGTGTACACTTATACCCCTTCCAGACTGGCAGAGTCGCACCCGGGAATGTGTACTTATACCCCTTCCAGACTGGCAGAACAGCACCCGGGAATGTGTACACTTATACCCCTTCCAGACTGGCAGAGCTGCGCCGCACCCGGGAATGTGTGCACTAATACCCCTTCCAGACTGGCAGAGCCGCGCCGCACCCGGGAATGTGTACACTTATACCCCTTCCAGACTGGCAGAGCCGCACCCGGGAATGTGTACATTTACACCCCTTCCAGACTGGCAGAGCCGCGCCACACCCGGGAATGTGTACTTATACCCCTTCCAGACTGGCAGAGCAGCACCCGGGAATGTGTACACTTATACCCCTTCCAGACTGGCAGAGCTGCGCCGCACCCGGGAATGTGTGCACTAATACCCCTTCCAGACTGGCAGAGCTGCGCCGCACCCGGGAATGTGTGCACTAATACCCCTTCCAGACTGGCAGAGCCGCGCCACACCCGGGAATGTGTACACTTATACCCCTTTTCAGACTGGCAGAGCCGCGCCGCACCCGGGAATGTGTACACTTACACCCCTTCCAGACTGGCAGAGCCGCGCCGCACCCGGGAATGTGTACACTTATACCCCTTCCAGACTGGCAGACCCGCTCCGCACCCGGGAATGTGTACACTTACACCCCTTCCAGACTGGCATAGCCGCGCCACACCCGGGAATGTGTACACTTACACCCATTCCAGACTGGCAGAGCCGCGCCGCACCAGGGAATGTGTACACTTACACCCCTTCCAGACTGGCAGAGCCGCGCCGCACCCGGGAATGTGTACATTTATACCCCTTCCAGACTGGCAGAGCCGCGCCGCACCCGGGAATGTGTGCACTTATACCCCTTCCAGACTGGCAGAGCCGCACCTGGGAATGTGTACACTTATACCCCTTCCAGACTGGCAGAGCCACGCCGCACCCGGGAATGTGTGCACTTATACCCCTTCCAGACTGGCAGAGCCGCACCAGGGAATGTGTACACTTATACCCCTTCCTGACTGGCAGAGCCGCGCCGCACCCTGGAATGTGTACACTTATACCCCTTCCAGACTGGCAGAGCCGCACCCGGAATGTGTACACTTATACCCCTTCCAGACTGGCAGAGCTGCGCCGCACCCGGGAATGTGTGCACTAATACCCCTTCCAGACTGGCAGAGCCGCGCCGCACCCGGGAATGTGTACACTTACACCCCTTCCAGACTGGCAGAGCCGCGCCACACCCGGGAATGTGTACACTTATACCCCTTCCAGACTGGCAGAGCCGCGCCGCACCCTGGAATGTGTACACTTATACCCCTTCCAGACTGGCAGAGCCGCGCCGCACCCAGGAATGTGTACACTTATACCCCTTCCAGACTGGCAGAGCCGTGCCGCACCCAGGAATGTGTACACTTATACCCCTTCCAGACTGGCAGAGCCACGCCGCACCCGGGAATCTGTACACTTATACCCCTTTCAGACTGGCAGAACCGTGTCGTACCCGGGAATGTGTACACTTATACCCCATCCAGACTGGCAGAGCCGCGCCGCACCCGGGAATGTGTACACTTATACCCCTTTCAGACTGGCAAAGCCGCGCCGCACCCGGGAATATGTACACTTATACCCCTTCCAGACTGGCAGAGCCGCGCCGCACCGGGGAATGTGTACACTTATACCCCTTCCAGACTGGCAAAGCCGCGCCGCACCCGGGAATGTGTACACTTATACCCCTTCCAGACTGGCAGAGCCGCGCCGCACCCGGGAATGTGTACACTTGTACCTCTTCCAGACTGGCAGAGCAGCACCGCACCCGGGAATATGTACACTATTACCCCTTCCAGACTGGCAGAGCCGCGTCGCACCCGGGAATATGTACACTTATACCCCTTCTAGACTGGCAGAGACGCGCCGTACCTGGGAATGCGTACACTTATACCCTTTCCAGACTGGCAGAGCCACGCCGCACCTGGGAATGTGTACACTTATACCTCTTCCAGACTGGCAGAGCCGCGCCTGGGAATGTGTACACTTGTACCTCTTCCAGACTGGCAGAGCCACACCCGGGAATGTGTACTTATACCCCTTCCAGACTGGCAGAGCCGCACCCGGGAATGTGTGCCCTTATACCCTTTCCAGACTGGCAGAGCCGCGCCGCACCCGGGAATGTGTACACTTACACCCCTTCCAGACTGGCAGAGCCGCGCCGCACCCGGGAATGTGTACACTTATACCCCTTCCAGACTGACAGAGCTGCGCCGCACCCGGGAATGTGTACACTTACACCCCTTCCAGACTGGCAGAGCCGCGACGCACCCGGGAATGTGTACACTTATACCCCTTCCAGACTGGCAAAGCCGCGCCGCACCCGGGAATGTGTACACTTATACCCCTTCCAGACTGGCAGAGCCGCGCCGCACCCGGGAATGTGTACACTTATACCCCTTCCAGACTGGCAAAGCCGCGCCGCACCCGGGAATGTGTACACTTATACCCCTTCCAGACTGGCAGAGCCGCGCCGCACCCGGGAATGTGTACACTTGTACCTCTTCCAGACTGGCAGAGCCGCACCGCACCCGGGAATGTGTACACTTATACCCCTTCCAGACTGGCAGAGCCGCGTCGCACCCGGGAATATGTACACTTATACCCCTTCCAGACTGGCAGAGCCGCGCCGTACCTGGGAATGTGTACACTTATACCCTTTCCAGACTGGCAGAGCCACGCCGCACCTGGGAATGTGTACACTTATACCTCTTCCAGACTGGCAGAGCCGCGCCTGGGAATGTGTACACTTGTACCTCTTCCAGACTGGCAGAGCCGCGCCGCACCCGGGAATGTGTACACTTATACCGCTTCCAGACTGGCAGAGCCACACCCGGGAATGTGTACTTATACCCCTTCCAGACTGGCAGAGCCGCACCCGGGAATGTGTGCCCTTATACCCTTTCCAGACTGGCAGAGCCGCGCCGCACCCGGGAATGTGTACACTTACACCCCTTCCAGACTGGCAGAGCCGCGCCGCGCCGCACCCGGGAATGTGTACACTTATACCCCTTCCAGACTGACAGAGCTGCGCCGCACCCGGGAATGTGTACACTTACACCCCTTCCAGACTGGCAGAGCCGCGCCGCACTCGGGAATGTGTGCACTAATACCCCTTCCAGACTGGCAGAGCCGCGCCGCACCCGGGAATGTGTACACTTACACCCCTTCCAGACTGGCAGAGCCGCACCCGGGAATGTGTACACTTATAACCCTTCCAGACTGGCAGAGCCGCGCCGCACCCGGGAATGTGTACACTTACACCCCTTCCAGACTGGCAGAGCCGCACCCGGGAATGTGTGCACTAATACCCCTTCCAGACTGGCAGAGCCGCGCCGCACCCGGGAATGTGTATACTTATACCCCTTCCAGACTGGCAGAGCCGCACCCGGGAATGTGCGCACTTATAGCCCTTCCAGACTGGCAGAGCCGCGCCGCACCCGGGAATGTGTACACTTATACCACTTCCAGACTGGCAGAGCCGCACCCGGGAATGTGCACACTTATACCCCTTCCAGACTGGCAGAGCCGCGCCGCACCCGGGAATGTGTACACTTATACCCCTTCCAGACTGGCAGAGCCGCGCCGCACCCGGGAATGTGTGCACTTATACCCCTTCCAGACTGGCAGAGCCGCACCCGGGAATGTGTACACTTATACCCCTTCCAGACTGGCAGAGCCGCGCCGCACCCTGGAATGTGTACACTTATACCCCTTCCAGACTGGCAGAGCCGCACCCGGAATGTGTACACTTATACCCCTTCCAGACTGGCAGAGCTGCGCCGCACCCGGGAATGTGTGCACTAATACCCCTTCCAGACTGGCAGAGCCGCGCCACACCCGGGAATGTGTACACTTATACCCCTTCCAGACTGGAAGAGCCGCGCCGCACCCTGGAATGTGTACACTTATACCCCTTTCAGACTGGCAGAGCCGCGCCGCACCCAGGAATGTGTACACTTATACCCCTTCCAGACTGGCAGAGCCGTGCCGCACCCAGGAATGTGTACACATATACCCCTTCCAGACTGGCAGAGCCACGCCGCACCCGGGAATCTGTACACTTATACCCCTTTCAGACTGGCAGAGCCGCGTCGTACCCGGGAATGTGTACACTTATACCCCATCCAGACTGGCAGAGCCGCGCCGCACCCGGGAATGTGTACACTTATACCCCTTTCAGACTGGCAAAGCCGCGCCGCACCCGGGAATATGTACACTTATACCCCTTCCAGACTGGCAGAGCCGCGCCGCACCCGGGAATGTGTACACTTATACCCCTTCCAGACTGGCAAAGCCGCGCCGCACCCGGGAATGTGTACACTTATACCCCTTCCAGACTGGCAGAGCCGCGCCGCACCCGGGAATGTGTACACTTGTACCTCTTCCAGACTGGCAGAGCCGCACCGCACCCGGGAATGTGTACACTTATACCCCTTCCAGACTGGCAGAGCCGCGTCGCACCCGGGAATATGTACACTTATACCCCTTCTAGACTGGCAGAGACGCGCCGTACCTGGGAATGTGTACACTTATACCCTTTCCAGACTGGCAGAGCCACGCCGCACCTGGGTATGTGTACACT
This sequence comes from Pseudophryne corroboree, assembly GCF_028390025.1. NCBI lineage: Eukaryota > Metazoa > Chordata > Amphibia > Anura > Myobatrachidae > Pseudophryne > Pseudophryne corroboree. Next base: position 43,407 of record NW_026970433.1, read on the forward strand.
TATACCTCTTCCAGACTGGCAGAGCCGCGCCTGGGAATGTGTACACTTGTACCTCTTCCAGACTGGCAGAGCCGCGCCGCACCCGGGAATGTGTACACTTATACCGCTTCCAGACTGGCAGAGCCACACCCGGGAATGTGTACTTATACCCCTTCCAGACTGGCAGAGCCGCACCCGGGAATGTGTGCCCTTATACCCTTTCCAGACTGGCAGAGCCGCGCCGCACCCGGGAATGTGTACACTTACACCCCTTCCAGACTGGCAGAGCCGCGCCGCACCCGGAAATGTGTACACTTATACCCCTTCCAGACTGACAGAGCTGCGCCGCACCCGGGAATGTGTACACTTACACCCCTTCCAGACTGGCAGAGCCGCGCCGCACTCGGGAATGTGTGCACTAATACCCCTTCCAGACTGGCAGAGCCGCGCCGCACCCGGGAATGTGTACACTTACACCCCTTCCTGACTGGCAGAGCCGCACCCGGGAATGTGTACACTTATAACCCTTCCAGACTGGCAGAGCCGCGCCGCACCCGGGAATGTGTACACTTACACCCCTTCCAGACTGGCAGAGCCGCACCCGGGAATGTGTGCACTAATACCCCTTCCAGACTGGCAGAGCCGCGCCGCACCCGGGAATGTGTACACTTATACCACTTCCAGACTGGCAGAGCCGCACCCGGGAATGTGCGCACTTATAGCCCTTCCAGACTGGCAGAGCCGCGCCGCACCCGGGAATGTGTACACTTATACCACTTCCAGACTGGCAGAGCCGCACCCGGGAATGTGCGCACTTATACCCCTTCCAGACTGGCAGAGCCGCGCCGCACCCGGGAATGTGTACACTTATACCCCTTCCAGACTGGCAGAGTCGCACCCGGGAATGTGTACTTATACCCCTTCCAGACTGGCAGAACAGCACCCGGGAATGTGTACACTTATACCCCTTCCAGACTGGCAGAGCTGCGCCGCACCCGGGAATGTGTGCACTAATACCCCTTCCAGACTGGCAGAGCCGCGCCGCACCCGGGAATGTGTACACTTATACCCCTTCCAGACTGGCAGAGCCGCACCCGGGAATGTGTACATTTACACCCCTTCCAGACTGGCAGAGCCGCGCCACACCCGGGAATGTGTACTTATACCCCTTCCAGACTGGCAGAGCAGCACCCGGGAATGTGTACACTTATACCCCTTCCAGACTGGCAGAGCTGCGCCGCACCCGGGAATGTGTGCACTAATACCCCTTCCAGACTGGCAGAGCTGCGCCGCACCCGGGAATGTGTGCACTAATACCCCTTCCAGACTGGCAGAGCCGCGCCACACCCGGGAATGTGTACACTTATACCCCTTTTCAGACTGGCAGAGCCGCGCCGCACCCGGGAATGTGTACACTTACACCCCTTCCAGACTGGCAGAGCCGCGCCGCACCCGGGAATGTGTACACTTATACCCCTTCCAGACTGGCAGACCCGCTCCGCACCCGGGAATGTGTACACTTACACCCCTTCCAGACTGGCATAGCCGCGCCACACCCGGGAATGTGTACACTTACACCCATTCCAGACTGGCAGAGCCGCGCCGCACCAGGGAATGTGTACACTTACACCCCTTCCAGACTGGCAGAGCCGCGCCGCACCCGGGAATGTGTACATTTATACCCCTTCCAGACTGGCAGAGCCGCGCCGCACCCGGGAATGTGTGCACTTATACCCCTTCCAGACTGGCAGAGCCGCACCTGGGAATGTGTACACTTATACCCCTTCCAGACTGGCAGAGCCACGCCGCACCCGGGAATGTGTGCACTTATACCCCTTCCAGACTGGCAGAGCCGCACCAGGGAATGTGTACACTTATACCCCTTCCTGACTGGCAGAGCCGCGCCGCACCCTGGAATGTGTACACTTATACCCCTTCCAGACTGGCAGAGCCGCACCCGGAATGTGTACACTTATACCCCTTCCAGACTGGCAGAGCTGCGCCGCACCCGGGAATGTGTGCACTAATACCCCTTCCAGACTGGCAGAGCCGCGCCACACCCTGGAATGTGTACACTTATACCCCTTCCAGACTGGCAGAGCCGCGCCGCACCCAGGAATGTGTACACTTATACCCCTTCCAGACTGGCAGAGCCGCGCCACACCCTGGAATGTGTACACTTATACCCCTTCCAGACTGGCAGAGCCGCGCCGCACCCAGGAATGTGTACACTTATACCCCTTCCAGACTGGCAGAGCCGCGCCACACCCTGGAATGTGTACACTTATACCCCTTCCAGACTGGCAGAGCCGCGCCGCACCCAGGAATGTGTACACTTATACCCCTTCCAGACTGGCAGAGCCGCGCCGCACCCAGGAATGTGTACACTTATACCCCTTCCAGACTGGCAGAGCCGCGCCACACCCTGGAATGTGTACACTTATACCCCTTCCAGACTGGCAGAGCCGCGCCGCACCCAGGAATGTGTACACTTATACCCCTTCCAGACTGGCAGAGCCGTGCCGCACCCAGGAATGTGTACACTTATACCCCTTCCAGACTGGCAGAGCCACGCCGCACCCGGGAATCTGTACACTTATACCCCTTTCAGACTGGCAGAACCGTGTCGTACCCGGGAATGTGTACACTTATACCCCATCCAGACTGGCAGAGCCGCGCCGCACCCGGGAATGTGTACACTTATACCCCTTTCAGACTGGCAAAGCCGCGCCGCACCCGGGAATATGTACACTTATACCCCTTCCAGACTGGCAGAGCCGCGCCGCACCCGGGAATGTGTACACTTATACCCCTTCCAGACTGGCAAAGCCGCGCCGCACCCGGGAATGTGTACACTTATACCCCTTCCAGACTGGCAGAGCCGCGCCGCACCCGGGAATGTGTACACTTGTACCTCTTCCAGACTGGCAGAGCAGCACCGCACCCGGGAATATGTACACTTATACCCCTTCCAGACTGGCAGAGCCGCGTCGCACCCGGGAATATGTACACTTATACCCCTTCTAGACTGGCAGAGACGCGCCGTACCTGGGAATGCGTACACTTATACCCTTTCCAGACTGGCAGAGCCACGCCGCACCTGGGAATGTGTACACTTATACCTCTTCCAGACTGGCAGAGCCGCGCCTGGGAATGTGTACACTTGTACCTCTTCCAGACTGGCAGAGCCACACCCGGGAATGTGTACTTATACCCCTTCCAGACTGGCAGAGCCGCACCCGGGAATGTGTGCCCTTATACCCTTTCCAGACTGGCAGAGCCGCGCCGCACCCGGGAATGTGTACACTTACACCCCTTCCAGACTGGCAGAGCCGCGCCGCACCCGGGAATGTGTACACTTATACCCCTTCCAGACTGACAGAGCTGCGCCGCACCCGGGAATGTGTACACTTACACCCCTTCCAGACTGGCAGAGCCGCGACGCACCCGGGAATGTGTACACTTATACCCCTTCCAGACTGGCAAAGCCGCGCCGCACCCGGGAATGTGTACACTTATACCCCTTCCAGACTGGCAGAGCCGCGCCGCACCCGGGAATGTGTACACTTATACCCCTTCCAGACTGGCAAAGCCGCGCCGCACCCGGGAATGTGTACACTTATACCCCTTCCAGACTGGCAGAGCCGCGCCGCACCCGGGAATGTGTACACTTGTACCTCTTCCAGACTGGCAGAGCCGCACCGCACCCGGGAATGTGTACACTTATACCCCTTCCAGACTGGCAGAGCCGCGTCGCACCCGGGAATATGTACACTTATACCCCTTCCAGACTGGCAGAGCCGCGCCGTACCTGGGAATGTGTACACTTATACCCTTTCCAGACTGGCAGAGCCACGCCGCACCTGGGAATGTGTACACTTATACCTCTTCCAGACTGGCAGAGCCGCGCCTGGGAATGTGTACACTTGTACCTCTTCCAGACTGGCAGAGCCGCGCCGCACCCGGGAATGTGTACACTTATACCGCTTCCAGACTGGCAGAGCCACACCCGGGAATGTGTACTTATACCCCTTCCAGACTGGCAGAGCCGCACCCGGGAATGTGTGCCCTTATACCCTTTCCAGACTGGCAGAGCCGCGCCGCACCCGGGAATGTGTACACTTACACCCCTTCCAGACTGGCAGAGCCGCGCCGCGCCGCACCCGGGAATGTGTACACTTATACCCCTTCCAGACTGACAGAGCTGCGCCGCACCCGGGAATGTGTACACTTACACCCCTTCCAGACTGGCAGAGCCGCGCCGCACTCGGGAATGTGTGCACTAATACCCCTTCCAGACTGGCAGAGCCGCGCCGCACCCGGGAATGTGTACACTTACACCCCTTCCAGACTGGCAGAGCCGCACCCGGGAATGTGTACACTTATAACCCTTCCAGACTGGCAGAGCCGCGCCGCACCCGGGAATGTGTACACTTACACCCCTTCCAGACTGGCAGAGCCGCACCCGGGAATGTGTGCACTAATACCCCTTCCAGACTGGCAGAGCCGCGCCGCACCCGGGAATGTGTATACTTATACCCCTTCCAGACTGGCAGAGCCGCACCCGGGAATGTGCGCACTTATAGCCCTTCCAGACTGGCAGAGCCGCGCCGCACCCGGGAATGTGTACACTTATACCACTTCCAGACTGGCAGAGCCGCACCCGGGAATGTGCACACTTATACCCCTTCCAGACTGGCAGAGCCGCGCCGCACCCGGGAATGTGTACACTTATACCCCTTCCAGACTGGCAGAGTCGCACCCGGGAATGTGTACTTATACCCCTTCCAGACTGGCAGAGCAGCACCCGGGAATGTGTACACTTATACCCCTTCCAGACTGGCAGAGCTGCGCCGCACCCGGGAATGTGTGCACTAATACCCCTTCCAGACTGGCAGAGCCGCGCCGCACCCGGGAATGTGTGCACTAATACCCCTTCCAGACTGGCAGAGCCGCGCCACACCCGGGAATGTGTACACTTATACCCCTTCCAGACTGGCAGAGCCGCGCCACACCCGGGAATGTGTACACTTATACCCCTTTCAGACTGGCAGAGCCGCGCCGCACCCTGGAATGTGTACACTTATACCCCTTCCAGACTGGCAGAGCCGCGCCGCACCCTGGAATGTGTACACTTATACCCCTTCCAGACTGGCAGAGCCGCGCCACACCCGGGAATGTGTACACTTATACCCCTTCCAGACTGGAAGAGCCGCGCCGCACCCTGGAATGTGTACACTTATACCCCTTCCAGACTGGCAGAGCCGCGCCGCACCCTGGAATGTGTACACTTATACCCCTTCCAGACTGACAGAGCCGTTTCACACCCGGGAATGTGTACACTTATACCCCTTCCAGACTGGCAGAGCCGCGCCGCACCCGGGAATGTGTGCACTAATACCCCTTCCAGACTGGCAGAGCCGCGCCACACCCGGGAATGTGTACACTTATACCCCTTCCAGACTGGCAGAGCCGCGCCGCACCCGGGAATGTGTGCACTAATACCCCTTCCAGACTGGCAGAGCCGCGCCGCACCCGGGAATGTGTGCACTAATACCCCTTCCAGACTGGCAGAGCCGCGCCACACCCGGGAATGTGTACACTTATACCCCTTCCAGACTGGCAGAGCCGCGCCGCACCCGGGAATGTGTGCACTAATACCCCTTCCAGACTGGCAGAGCCGCGCCACACCCGGGAATGTGTACACTTATACCCCTTCCAGACTGGCAGAGCCGCGCCACACCCGGGAATGTGTACACTTATACCCCTTTCAGACTGGCAGAGCCGCGCCGCACCCTGGAATGTGTACACTTATACCCCTTCCAGACTGGCAGAGCCGCGCCGCACCCTGGAATGTGTACACTTATACCCCTTCCAGACTGGCAGAGCCGCGTCGCACCAGGGAATGTATACACTTATACCCCTCCCAGACTGGCAGAGCCACGCCGCACCCGGGAATGTGTACACTTTTACTCCTTCCAGACCGGCAGAGCCGCGCCGTACCCGGGAATGTGTACACTTATACCCCTTCCATACTGGCAGAGCCGCGTCACACCCGGGAATGTGTACACTTATACCCCTTCCAGACTGGCAGAGCCGCGTCGCACCCGGGAATGTGTACAGTTATACCCCATCCAGACTGGCAGAGCCGCGCCGCACCCGGGAATGTGTACACTTATACCCCTTCCAGACTGGCAAAGCCGCGCCGCACCCGGGATTGTGTACACTTATACCCCTTCCAGACTGGCAGAGCCGCGCCGCACCCGGGAATGTGTACAGTTATACCCCTTCCAGACTGGCAGAGCCGCGTCGCACCCGGGAATGTGTACACTTATACCCCATCCAGACTGGCAGAGCCACGCCGCACGCGGGAATGTGTACACTTATACCCCTTCCAGACTGGCAAAGCCGCGCCGCACCCGGAATTGTGTACGCTTATACCGCTTCCAGACTGTCAGAGCCGCACCCGGGAATGTGTACACTTATACCCCTTCCAGACTGGCAGAGCCGCACCGCACCCGGGAATGTGTACACTTATACCCCTTCCAGACTGGCAGAGCCGCGCCGCACCCGGGAATGTGTACACTTGTACCTCTTCCAGACTGGCAGAGCCGCACCGCACCCGGGAATGTGTACACTTATACCCCTTCCAGACTGACAGAGCCGCGCCGCACCCAGGAATGTGTACACTTATACCCCTTCCAGACTGGCAGAGCTGCGCCGCACCCGGGAATGTGTACACTTATACCCCTTCCAGACTGGCAGAGCCGCGCCGCACCCGGGAATGTGTACACTTATACCCCATCCAGATCGGCAGAGCCGCGCCGCACCCAGGAATGTGTACACTTATACCCTTTCCAGACTGGCAGAGCCACGCCGCACCTATGAATGTGTACATTTATGCCCCTTCCAGACTGGCAGAGCCGCGTCGCACCCGGGAATATGTACACTTATACCCCTTCCAGACTGGCAGAGCCGCGCCGTACCTGGGAATGTGTACACTTATACCCTTTCCAGACTGGCAGAGCCACGCCGCACCTGGGAATGTGTACACTTATACCTCTTCCAGACTGGCAGAGCCGCGCCTGGGAATGTGTACACTTGTACCTCTTCCAGACTGGCAGAGCCGCGCCGCACCCGGGAATGTGTACACTTATACCGCTTCCAGACTGGCAGAGCCACACCCGGGAATGTGTACTTATACCCCTTCCAGACTGGCAGAGCCGCACCCGGGAATGTGTGCCCTTATACCCTTTCCAGACTGGCAGAGCCACACCGCACCCGGGAATGTGTACACTTACACCCCTTCCAGACTTGCAGAGCCGCGCCGCACCCTGAAATGTGTACATTTACACACATTCCAGACTGGCAGAGCCGCACCCGGGAATGTGTGCCCTTATACCCCTTCCAGACTGGCAGAGCTGCACCCGGGAATGTGTGCACTTATACCCCTTCCAGACTGGCAGAGCTGCACCCGGGAATGTGTGCACTAATACCCCTTCCAGACTGGCAGAGCCGCGCCGCACCCGGGAATGTGTACACTTATACCCCTTCCAGACTGGCAGAGCTGCACCCGGGAATGTGTGCACTTATACCCCTTCCAGACTGGCAGAGCTGCACCCGGGAATGTGTGCACTAATACCCCTTCCAGACTGGCAGAGCCGCGCCACACCCGGGAATGTGTACACTTATACCCCTTCCAGACCGGCAGAGCCGCGCCGCACCCGGGAATGTGTGCACTAATACCCCTTCCAGACTGGCAGAGCCGCGCCGCACCCGGGAATGTGTACACTTATACCCCTTCCAGACTGGCAGAGCTGCACCCGGGAATGTGTGCACTTATACCCCTTCCAGACTGGCAGAGCTGCACCCGGGAATGTGTGCACTAATACCCCTTCCAGACTGGCAGAGCCGCGCCACACCCGGGAATGTGTACACTTATACCCCTTCCAGACTGGCAGAGCTGCACCCGGGAATGTGTGCACTTATACCCCTTCCAGACTGGCAGAGCTGCACCCGGGAATGTGTGCACTAATACCCCTTCCAGACTGGCAGAGCCGCGCCGCACACGGGAATGTGTACACTTACACCCCTTCCAGACTGGCAGAGTCGCGCCACACCCGGGAATGTGTACACTTACACCCATTCCAGACTGGCAGAGCCGCGCCGCACCCGGGAATGTGTACACTTACACCCCTTCCAGACTGGCAGAGCCGCGCCGCACCCGGGAATGTGTACACTTATACCCCTTCCAGACTGGCAGAGCCACACCCGGGAATGTGTACACTTATACCCCTTCCAGACTGGCAGACCCGCTCCGCACCCGGGAATGTGTACACTTACACCCCTTCCAGACAGGCATAGCCGCGCCACACCCGGGAATGTGTACACTTACACCCATTCCAGACTGGCAGAGCCGCGCCGCACCTGGGAATGTGTACACTTACACCCCTTCCAGACTGGCAGAGCCGCGCCGCACCCGGGAATGTGTACATTTATACCCCTTCCAGACTGGCAGAGCCGCGCCGCACCCGGGAATGTGTGCACTTATACCCCTTCCAGACTGGCAGAGCCGCACCCGGGAATGTGTACACTTATACCCCTTCCAGACTGGCAGAGCCGCGCCGCACCCTGGAATGTGTACACTTATACCCCTTCCAGACTGGCAGAGCCGCACCCGGAATGTGTACACTTATACCCCTTCCAGACTGGCAGAGCTGCGCCGCACCCGGGAATGTGTGCACTAATACCCCTTCCAGACTGGCAGAGCCGCGCCACACCCGGGAATGTGTACACTTATACCCCTTCCAGACTGGAAGAGCCGCGCCGCACCCTGGAATGTGTACACTTATACCCCTTTCAGACTGGCAGAGCCGCGCCGCACCCAGGAATGTGTACACTTATACCCCTTCCAGACTGGCAGAGCCGTGCCGCACCCAGGAATGTGTACACATATACCCCTTCCAGACTGGCAGAGCCACGCCGCACCCGGGAATCTGTACACTTATACCCCTTTCAGACTGGCAGAGCCGCGTCGTACCCGGGAATGTGTACACTTATACCCCATCCAGACTGGCAGAGCCGCGCCGCACCCGGGAATGTGTACACTTATACCCCTTTCAGACTGGCAAAGCCGCGCCGCACCCGGGAATATGTACACTTATACCCCTTCCAGACTGGCAGAGCCGCGCCGCACCCGGGAATGTGTACACTTATACCCCTTCCAGACTGGCAAAGCCGCGCCGCACCCGGGAATGTGTACACTTATACCCCTTCCAGACTGGCAGAGCCGCGCCGCACCCGGGAATGTGTACACTTGTACCTCTTCCAGACTGGCAGAGCCGCACCGCACCCGGGAATGTGTACACTTATACCCCTTCCAGACTGGCAGAGCCGCGTCGCACCCGGGAATATGTACACTTATACCCCTTCTAGACTGGCAGAGACGCGCCGTACCTGGGAATGTGTACACTTATACCCTTTCCAGACTGGCAGAGCCACGCCGCACCTGGGTATGTGTACACTTATACCTCTTCCAGACTGGCAGAGCCGCGCCTGGGAATGTGTACACTTGTACCTCTTCCAGACTGGCAGAGCCGCGCCGCACCCGGGAATGTGTACACTTATACCGCTTCCAGACTGGCAGAGCCACACCCGGGAATGTGTACTTATACCCCTTCCAGACTGGCAGAGCCGCACCCGGGAATGTGTGCCCTTATACCCTTTCCAGACTGGCAGAGCCGCGCCGCACCCGGGAATGTGTACACTTACACCCCTTCCAGACTGGCAGAGCCGCGCCGCACCCGGAAATGTGTACACTTATACCCCTTCCAGACTGACAGAGCTGCGCCGCACCCGGGAATGTGTACACTTACACCCCTTCCAGACTGGCAGAGCCGCGCCGCACTCGGGAATGTGTGCACTAATACCCCTTCCAGACTGGCAGAGCCGCGCCGCACCCGGGAATGTGTACACTTACACCCCTTCCTGACTGGCAGAGCCGCACCCGGGAATGTGTACACTTATAACCCTTCCAGACTGGCAGAGCCGCGCCGCACCCGGGAATGTGTACACTTACACCCCTTCCAGACTGGCAGAGCCGCACCCGGGAATGTGTGCACTAATACCCCTTCCAGACTGGCAGAGCCGCGCCGCACCCGGGAATGTGTACACTTATACCACTTCCAGACTGGCAGAGCCGCACCCGGGAATGTGCGCACTTATAGCCCTTCCAGACTGGCAGAGCCGCGCCGCACCCGGGAATGTGTACACTTATACCACTTCCAGACTGGCAGAGCCGCACCCGGGAATGTGCGCACTTATACCCCTTCCAGACTGGCAGAGCCGCGCCGCACCCGGGAATGTGTACACTTATACCCCTTCCAGACTGGCAGAGTCGCACCCGGGAATGTGTACTTATACCCCTTCCAGACTGGCAGAGCAGCACCCGGGAATGTGTACACTTATACCCCTTCCAGACTGGCAGAGCTGCGCCGCACCCGGGAATGTGTGCACTAATACCCCTTCCAGACTGGCAGAGCCGCGCCGCACCCGGGAATGTGTACACTTATACCCCTTCCAGACTGGCAGAGCCGCACCCGGGAATGTGTACATTTACACCCCTTCCAGACTGGCAGAGCCGCGCCACACCCGGGAATGTGTACTTATACCCCTTCCAGACTGGCAGAGCAGCACCCGGGAATGTGTACACTTATACCCCTTCCAGACTGGCAGAGCTGCGCCGCACCCGGGAATGTGTGCACTAATACCCCTTCCAGACTGGCAGAGCTGCGCCGCACCCGGGAATGTGTGCACTAATACCCCTTCCAGACTGGCAGAGCCGCGCCACACCCGGGAATGTGTACACTTATACCCCTTTTCAGACTGGCAGAGCCGCGCCGCACCCGGGAATGTGTACACTTACACCCCTTCCAGACTGGCAGAGCCGCGCCGCACCCGGGAATGTGTACACTTATACCCCTTCCAGACTGGCAGACCCGCTCCGCACCCGGGAATGTGTACACTTACACCCCTTCCAGACTGGCATAGCCGCGCCACACCCGGGAATGTGTACACTTACACCCATTCCAGACTGGCAGAGCCGCGCCGCACCAGGGAATGTGTACACTTACACCCCTTCCAGACTGGCAGAGCCGCGCCGCACCCGGGAATGTGTACATTTATACCCCTTCCAGACTGGCAGAGCCGCGCCGCACCCGGGAATGTGTGCACTTATACCCCTTCCAGACTGGCAGAGCCGCACCTGGGAATGTGTACACTTATACCCCTTCCAGACTGGCAGAGCCACGCCGCACCCGGGAATGTGTGCACTTATACCCCTTCCAGACTGGCAGAGCCGCACCAGGGAATGTGTACACTTATACCCCTTCCTGACTGGCAGAGCCGCGCCGCACCCTGGAATGTGTACACTTATACCCCTTCCAGACTGGCAGAGCCGCACCCGGAATGTGTACACTTATACCCCTTCCAGACTGGCAGAGCTGCGCCGCACCCGGGAATGTGTGCACTAATACCCCTTCCAGACTGGCAGAGCCGCGCCGCACCCGGGAATGTGTACACTTACACCCCTTCCAGACTGGCAGAGCCGCGCCACACCCGGGAATGTGTACACTTATACCCCTTCCAGACTGGCAGAGCCGCGCCGCACCCTGGAATGTGTACACTTATACCCCTTCCAGACTGGCAGAGCCGCGCCGCACCCAGGAATGTGTACACTTATACCCCTTCCAGACTGGCAGAGCCGTGCCGCACCCAGGAATGTGTACACTTATACCCCTTCCAGACTGGCAGAGCCACGCCGCACCCGGGAATCTGTACACTTATACCCCTTTCAGACTGGCAGAACCGCGTCGTACCCGGGAATGTGTACACTTATACCCCATCCAGACTGGCAGAGCCGCGCCGCACCCGGGAATGTGTACACTTATACCCCTTTCAGACTGGCAAAGCCGCGCCGCACCCGGGAATATGTACACTTATACCCCTTCCAGACTGGCAGAGCCGCGCCGCACCCGGGAATGTGTACACTTATACCCCTTCCAGACTGGCAAAGCCGCGCCGCACCCGGGAATGTGTACACTTATACCCCTTCCAGACTGGCAGAGCCGCGCCGCACCCGGGAATGTGTACACTTGTACCTCTTCCAGACTGGCAGAGCAGCACCGCACCCGGGAATGTGTACACTTATACCCCTTCCAGACTGGCAGAGCCGCGTCGCACCCGGGAATATGTACACTTATACCCCTTCTAGACTGGCAGAGACGCGCCGTACCTGGGAATGCGTACACTTATACCCTTTCCAGACTGGCAGAGCCACGCCGCACCTGGGAATGTGTACACTTATACCTCTTCCAGACTGGCAGAGCCGCGCCTGGGAATGTGTACACTTGTACCTCTTCCAGACTGGCAGAGCCACACCCGGGAATGTGTACTTATACCCCTTCCAGACTGGCAGAGCCGCACCCGGGAATGTGTGCCCTTATACCCTTTCCAGACTGGCAGAGCCGCGCCGCACCCGGGAATGTGTACACTTACACCCCTTCCAGACTGGCAGAGCCGCGCCGCACCCGGGAATGTGTACACTTATACCCCTTCCAGACTGACAGAGCTGCGCCGCACCCGGGAATGTGTACACTTACACCCCTTCCAGACTGGCAGAGCCGCGCCGCACTCGGGAATGTGTGCACTAATACCCCTTCCAGACTGGCAGAGCCGCGCCGCACCCCGGGAATGTGTACACTTACACCCCTTCCAGACTGGCAGAGCCGCACCCGGGAATGTGTACACTTATAACCCTTCCAGACTGGCAGAGCCGCGCCGCACCCGGGAATGTGTACACTTACACCCCTTCCAGACTGGCAGAGCCGCACCCGGGAATGTGTGCACTAATACCCCTTCCAGACTGGCAGAGCCGCGCCGCACCCGGGAATGTGTATACTTATACCCCTTCCAGACTGGCAGAGCCGCACCCGGGAATGTGCGCACTTATAGCCCTTCCAGACTGGCAGAGCCGCGCCGCACCCGGGAATGTGTACACTTATACCACTTCCAGACTGGCAGAGCCGCACCCGGGAATGTGCGCACTTATACCCCTTCCAGACTGGCAGAGCCGCGCCGCACCCGGGAATGTGTACACTTATACCCCTTCCAGACTGGCAGAGTCGCACCCGGGAATGTGTACTTATACCCCTTCCAGACTGGCAGAGCAGCACCCGGGAATGTGTACACTTTTACCCCTTCCAGACTGGCAGAGCTGCGCCGCACCCGGGAATGTGTGCACTAATACCCCTTCCAGACTGGCAGAGCCGCGCCGCACCCGGGAATGTGTGCACTAATACCCCTTCCAGACTGGCAGAGCCGCGCCACACCCGGGAATGTGTACACTTATACCCCTTCCAGACTGGCAGAGCCGCGCCACACCCGGGAATGTGTACACTTATACCCCTTTCAGACTGGCAGAGCCGCGCCGCACCCTGGAATGTGTACACTTATACCCCTTCCAGACTGGCAGAGCCGCGCCGCACCCTGGAATGTGTACACTTATACCCCTTCCAGACTGGCAGAGCCGCGCCACACCCGGGAATGTGTACACTTATACCCCTTCCAGACTGGTAGAGCCGCGCCGCACCCTGGAATGTTTACACTTATACCCCTTCCAGACTGGCAGAGCCGCGCCGCACCCTGGAATGTGTACACTTATACCCCTTCCAGACTGGCAGAGCCGTTTCACACCCGGGAATGTGTACACTTATACCCCTTCCAGACTGGCAGAGCCGCGTCGCACCAGGGAATGTATACACTTATACCCCTCCCAGACTGGCAGAGCCACGCCGCACCCGGGAATGTATACACTTATACCCCTTCCATACTGGCAGAGCCGCGTCACACCCGGGAATGTGTACACTTATACCCCTTCCAGACTGGCAGAGCCGCGTCGCACCCGGGAATGTGTACAGTTATACCCCATCCAGACTGGCAGAGCCGCGCCGCACCCGGGAATGTGTACACTTATACCCCTTCCAGACTGGCAAAGCCGCGCCGCACCCGGGATTGTGTACACTTATACCCCTTCCAGACTGGCAGAGCCGCGCCGCACCCGGGAATGTGTACAGTTATACCCCTTCCAGACTGGCAGAGCCGCGTCGCACCCGGGAATGTGTACACTTATACCCCATCCAGACTGGCAGAGCCACGCCGCACGCGGGAATGTGTACACTTATACCCCTTCCAGACTGGCAGAGCCGCGCCGCACCCGGGATTGTGTACGCTTATACCCCTTCCAGACTGGCAGAGCCGCGCCGCACCCGGGAATGTGTACACTTATACCCCATCCAGATCGGCAGAGCCGCGCCGCACCCAGGAATGTGTACACTTATACCCTTTCCAGACTGGCAGAGCCACGCCGCACCCGGGAATGTGTACACTTATACCCCTTCCAAACTGGCAGATCCGCGCCGCGCCGCACCCGGGAATGTGTACACTTATACCCCTTCCAGACTGGCAGAGCCGCGCCACACCCTGGAATGTGTACACTTATACCCCTTCCAGACTGGCAGAGCCGCGCCGCACCCGGGAATGTGTACACATATACCCCTTCCAGACTGGCAGAGGCGCGCTGTACCCGGGAATGTGTACACTTATACCCCTTCCAGACTGGCAGAGCCGCGCCGCACCCAGGAATGTGTACACTTATACCACTTCCAGACTGGCAGAGCCACGCCTGGGAATGTGTACACTTATACCCCTTCCAGACGGGCGGAGCCGCGCCGCACCCGGAAATTGTACACTTATACCCCTTCCAGACTGGCAGAGCCGCGTCGCACCAGGGAATGTGTACACTTATACCCCATCCAGACTGGCACAGCCACGCCGCACCTGGGAATGTGTACACTTTTACTCCTTCCAGACCGGCAGAGCCGCGCCGTACCCGGGAATGTGTACACTTATACCCCTTCCAGACTGGCAGAGCCGCGTCACACCCGGGAATGTGTACACTTATACCTCTTCCAGACTGGCAGAGCCGCGTCGCACCAGGGAATGTGTACACTTATACCCCTTCCAGACTGGCAGAGCCGCGCCGCACCTGGGAATGTGTACACTTATACCCCTTCCAGACTGGCAGAGCCGCGTCGCACCCGGGAATCTGTACACTTATACCCCTTCCAGACTGGCAGAGCCGCGCCGCACCCAGGAATGTGTACACTTATACCCCTTCCAGACTGGCAGAGCCGCGCCGCACCCAGGAATGTGTACAATTATACCCCTTCCAGACTGGCAGAGCCGCGTCGCACCAGGGAATGTGTACACTTTTACCCCTTCCAGACCGGCAGAATCGCGCCGCACCCAGGAATGTGTATACTTATACCCCTTCCAGACTGGCAGAGCCGCGCCGTACCCGGGAATGTGTACACTTATACCCCTTCCAGACAGGCAGAGCCGCACCGTACCTGGGAATGTGTACACTTATACCCTTTCCAGACTGGCAGAGCCGCGCCGTACCTGGGAATGTGTACACTTATACCCTTTCCAGACTGGCAGAGCCGCGACGCACCCGGGAATGTGTACACTTATACCCCTCCCAGACTGGCAAAGTCGCGCCGTACCTGGGAATGTGTACACTTATACCCTTTCCAGACTGGCAGAGCCGCGCCGCACCTGGGAATGTGTACACTTATACCCCTTCCAGACTGGCAGAGCCTCGTCGCACCCGGGAATCTGTACACTTATACCCCTTCCAGACTGGCAGAGCCGCGCCGCACCCAGGAATGTGTACACTTATACCCCTTCCAGACTGGCAGAGCCGCGCCACACCAGGGAATGTGTACACTTATACCCCTTCCAGACTGGTAGAGCCACGCCGCACCCGGGAATGTGTACACTTTTACCCCTTCCAGACCGGCAGAATCGCGCCGCACCCAGGAATGTGTATACTTATACCCCTTCCAGACTGGCAGAGCCGCGCCGTACCCGGGAATGTGTACACTTATACCCCTTCCAGACTGGCAGAGCCGCGCCGTACCTGGGAATGTGTACACTTATACCCTTTCCAGACTGGCAGAGCCGCGCCGCACCCGGGAATGTGTACACTTATACCCCTTCCAGACTGGCAGAGCCGCGCCGCACCCGGGAATGTGTACTTATACCCCTTCCAGACTGGCAGAGCCGCACCCGGGAATGTGTACACTTATACCCCTTCCAGACTGGCAGAGCTGCGCCGCACCCGGGAATGTGTGCACTAATACCCCTTCCAGACTGGCAGAGCTGCGCCGCACCCGGGAATGTGTGCACTAATACCCCTTCCAGACTGGCAGAGCCGCGCCACACCCGGGAATGTGTACACTTATACCCCTTCCAGACTGGCAGAGCCGCGCCACACCCGGGAATGTGTACACTTATACCCCTTCCAGACTGGCAGAGCCGCGCCGCACCCTGGAATGTGTACACTTATACCCCTTCCAGACTGGCAGAGCCGCGCCGCACCCTGGAATGTGTATACTTATACCCCTTCCAGACTGGCAGAGCCGCGCCACACCCGGGAATGTGTACACTTATACCCCTTCCAGACTGGCAGAGCCGCGCCGCACCCTGGAATGTGTACACTTATACCCCTTCCAGACTGGCAGAGCCGCGCCGCACCCTGGAATGTGTACACTTATACCCCTTCCAGACTGGCAGAGCCGTTTCACACCCGGGAATGTGTACACTTATACCCCTTCCAGACTGGCAGAGCCGCGTCGCACCAGGGAATGTATACACTTATACCCCTCCCAGACTGGCAGAGCCACGCCGCACCCGGGAATGTGTACACTTTTACTCCTTCCAGACCGGCAGAGCCGCGCCGTACCCGGGAATGTGTACACTTATACCCCATCCAGACTGGCAGAGCCGCGTCACACCCGGGAATGTGTACACTTATACCCCTTCCAGACTGGCAGAGCCGCGTCGCACCCGGGAATGTGTACAGTTATACCCCATCCAGACTGGCAGAGCCGCGCCGCACCCGGGAATGTGTACACTTATACCCCTTCCAGACTGGCAAAGCCGCGCCGCACCCGGGATTGTGTACACTTATACCCCTTCCAGACTGGCAGAGCCGCGCCGCACCCGGGAATGTGTACAGTTATACCCCTTCCAGACTGGCAGAGCCGCGTCGCACCCGGGAATGTGTACACTTATACCCCATCCAGACTGGCAGAGCCACGCCGCACCCGGGAATGTGTACACTTATACCCCTTCCAGACTGGCAAAGCCGCGCCGCACCCGGGAATGTGTACACTTATACCGCTTCCAGACTGTCAGAGCCGCACCCGGGAATGTGTACACTTATACCCCTTCCAGACTGGCAGAGCCGCGCCGCACCCGGGAATGTGTACACTTGTACCTCTTCCAGACTGGCAGAGCCGCACCGCACCCGGGAATGTGTACACTTATACCCCTTCCAGACTGACAGAGCCGCGCCGCACCCAGGAATGTGTACACTTATACCCCTTCCAGACTGGCAGAGCTGCGCCGCACCCGGGAATGTGTACACTTATACCCCTTCCAGACTGGCAGAGCCGAGCCGCACCCGGGAATGTGTACACTTATACCCCTTCCAGATCGGCAGAGCCGCGCCGCACCCAGGAATGTGTACAATTATACCCTTTCCAGACTGGCAGAGCCACGCCGCACCTATGAATGTGTACATTTATGCCCCTTCCAGACTGGCATAGCCGCGCCGCACCCGGGAATGTGTACACTTATACCCCTTCCATACTGGCAGACCCGCTCCGCACCCGGGAATGTGTACACTTATACCCCTTCCAAACTGGCAGATCCGCGCCGCGCCGCACCCGGGAATGTGTACACTTATACCCCTTCCAGACTGGCAGAGCCGCGCCACACCCTGGAATGTGTACACTTATACCCCTTCCAGACTGGCAGAGCCGCGCCGCACCCGGGAATGTGTACACTTATACCCCTTCCAGACTGGCAGAGGCGCGTTGTACCCGGGAATGTGTACACTTATACCCCTTCCAGACTGGCAGAGCCGCGCCGCACCAGGGAATGTGTACACTTATACCACTTCCAGACTGGCAGAGCCACGCCGCACCAGGGAATGTGTACACTTATACCACTTCCAGACTGGCAGAGCCGCGCCGCACCAGGGAATGTGTACACTTATACCCCTTCCAGACGGGCGGAGCCGCGCCGCACCCGGGAATTGTACACTTATACCCCTTCCAGACTGGCAGAGCCGCGTCGCACCAGGGAATGTGTACACTTATACCCCATCCAGACTGGCACAGCCACGCCGCACCTGGGAATGTGTACACTTTTACTCCTTCCAGACCGGCAGAGCCGCGCCGTACCCGGGAATGTGTACACTTATACCCCTTCCAGACTGGCAGAGCCGCGTCACACTCGGGAATGTGTACACTTATACCTCTTCCAGACTGGCAGAGCCGCGCCGTACCTGGGAATGTGTACACTTATACCCTTTCCAGACTGGCAGAGCCGCGACGCACCCGGGAATGTGTACACTTATACCCTTCCAGACTGGCAGAGCCGCGCCGTACCTGGGAATGTGTACACTTATACCCTTTCCAGACTGGCAGAGCCGCGCCGCACCTGATAATGTGTACACTTATTCCCCTTCCAGACTGGCAGAGGCGCACCTGGGAATGTGTACACTTATACCCCTTCCAGACTGGCAGAGCCGCGCCACACCCGGGAATGTGTACACTTATACCCCTTCCAGACTGGCAGACCCGCTCCGCACCCGGGAATGTGTACACTTATACCCCTTCCAGACTGGCAGAGCCGCGCCGTACCTGGAATGTGTACACTTATACCCTTTCCAGACTGGCAGAGCCGCGCCGCACCCGGGAATGTGTACACTTATACCCCTTCCAGACTGGCAGAGCCGCGCCGTACCTGGGAATGTGTACACTTATACCGCTTCCAGACTGGCAGAGCCACGCCGCACCCGGGAATGTGTACACTTATACCGCTTCCAGACTGGAAGAGCCGCGCCGCACCCGGGAATGTGTACACTTATACCCCTTCCAGACTGGCAGAGCCGCGCCGTGCCTTGGAATGTGTACACTTATACCCTTTCCAGACTGGCAGAGCTGCGCCGCACCCGGGAATGTGTACACTTATACCCCTTCCAGACTGGCAGAGCCGCGCCGTACCTGGGAATGTTTACACTTATACCCTTTCCAAACTGGCAGAGCCGCGCCGCACCTGGGAATGTGTACACTTATACCCTTCCAGACTGGCAGAGCCGCGCCGTACCTGGGAATGTGTACACTTATACCCTTTCCAGACTGGCAGACCCGCTCCGCACCTGGGAATGTGTACACTTATACCCTTTCAGACTGGCAGAGCCGCGCCGTACCTGGGAATGTGTACACTTATACCCTTTTCAGACTGGCAGAGCCGCGCCGCACCTGGGAATGTGTACACTTATTCCCCTTCCAGACTGGCAGAGGCGCGCCTGGGAATGTGTACACTTATACCCCTTCCAGACTGGCAGACCCGCTCCGCACCCGGGAATGTGTACACTTATACCCCTTCCAGACTGGCAGAGCCCGGGAATGTGTACACTTATACCCTTTCCAGACTGGCAGAGCCGCGCCTGCACCCAGGAATGTGTACACTTATACCCCTTCCAGACTGGCAGAGCCGCGCCGCACCAGGGAATGTGTACACTTATACCCCTTCCAGACTGGTAGAGCCACGCCGCACCCGGGAATGTGTACACTTTTACCCCTTCCAGACCGGCAGAATCGCGCCGCACCCAGGAATGTGTATACTTATACCCCTTCCAGACTGGCAGAGCCGCGCCGTACCCGGGAATGTGTACACTTATACCCCTTCCAGACTGGCAGAGCCGCGCCGTACCTGGGAATGTGTACACTTATACCCTTTCCAGACTGGCAGATCCGCGCCGCACCCGGGAATGTGTACACTTATACCCCTTCCAGACTGGCAGAGCCGCGCCGTACCTGGGAATGTGTACACTTATACCCTTTCCAGACTGGCAGAGCCGCGACGCACCCGGGAATGTGTACACTTATACCCTTCCAGACTGGCAGAGCCGCGCCGTACCTGGGAATGTGTACACTTATACCCTTTCCAGACTGGCAGAGCCGCGCCGCACCTGGGAATGTGTACACTTATTTCCCTTCCAGACTGGCAGAGGCGCACCTGGGAATGTGTACACTTATACCCCTTCCAGACTGGCAGAGCCGCGCCACACCCGGGAATGTGTACACTTATACCCCTTCCAGACTGGCAGACCCGCTCCGCACCCGGGAATGTGTACACTTATACCCCTTCCAGACTGGCAGAGCCGCGCCGTACCTGGAATGTGTACACTTATACCCTTTCCAGACTGGCAGAGCCGCGCCGCACCCGGGAATGTGTACACTTATACCCCTTCCAGACTGGCAGAGCCGCGCCGTACCTGGGAATGTGTACACTTATACCGCTTCCAGACTGGCAGAGCCACGCCGCACCCGGGAATGTGTACACTTATACCGCTTCCAGACTGGAAGAGCCGCGCCGCACCCGGGAATGTGTACACTTATACCCCTTCCAGACTGGCAGAGCCGCGCCGTGCCTTGGAATGTGTACACTTATACCCTTTCCAGACTGGCAGAGCTGCGCCGCACCCGGGAATGTGTACACTTATACCCCTTCCAGACTGGCAGAGCCGCGCCGTACCTGGGAATGTTTACACTTATACCCTTTCCAAACTGGCAGAGCCACGCCGCACCTGGGAATGTGTACACTTATACCCTTCCAGACTGGCAGAGCCGCGCCGTACCTGGGAATGTGTACACTTATACCCTTTCCAAACTGGCAGAGCCGCGCCGCACCCGGGAATGTGTACACTTATACCCTTCCAGACTGGCAGAGCCGCGCCGTACCTGGGAATGTGTACACTTATACCCTTTTCAGACTGGCAGAGCCGCGCCGCACCTGGGAATGTGTACACTTATTCCCCTTCCAGACTGGCAGAGGCGCGCCTGGGAATGTGTACACTTATACCCCTTCCAGACTGGCAGACCCGCTCCGCACCCGGGAATGTGTACACTTATACCCCTTCCAGATTGGCAGAGCCCGGGAATGTGTACACTTATACCCTTTCCAGACTGGCAGAGCAGCGCCGCACCCGGGAATGTGTACACGGGTGTGACACGGCTGAAGGCCCCTTTCAGACTTGCCGGGTTAGTGACATCACTGCCGACACTACAGGAGGCGGCACTCTGAGATGATCATCTCCAGGCGCCGCCTCCTCCTATGCAGAGAACGGGTGCCGGGTCACCATTTACATACCCTCCAACTGTACCTTTTTAATAGGTACAGTACCTTTTTTTCATGGTCTGTACCGATTTTTGGCTCTCCTAACTTCCATTGAAAGCATAGGAAAAAGGGCGTGGTCACGCCCCCTTTACCCGTGGCCACGCCCCTTTTTCGGGTTTGTACCGATTTTTCTGTGTAAAATGTTGGAGGGTATGCATTTATACTGCATTGCTTTAGTACACTTTCAGACTAAGCAAAATCCCGGGTTGATGTGCATTCACGTGCCTGACACAATACGTTCCAGCCTCCCAACAGGTCTATAGATCTACACTACAAAGCCCCTCTCATCGGTGTTGATTGCATATGTACTAACAATGCAGTGACAGAGGCCCCCCCTGCGATACCTGTGAGCCCCCCCCCCCCCCCTCCTCACCTGCCTGGAAGTAGCAGCAGGCTGTCCCCGGCGCCTCCTCCTCCCCCCTGCACCTGGAAGGACCCCCAGCTGTGTTGCTAGGGGGAGGAGATTACCTTCCGGGTCCAGGCCTCCTGGAGGAAGGTATGCCGGGGGTAGGGGGGCCGGAGTCTGCAACAGGGAGCGGCGGGTTGTAGTGGTCAGCGTTAAATAGCCCATAGGCTTCTATAGGGTATCGCCATCCAAGATAGAGATACCCTCATGGGCGAAAACATGGCGGCCGGGTTGAGAATGCTGATTTATATACAGGAATGAAAAGCTATACCTTATACACACTTTAAATACACTTTACCATGGAGCCGTTGCGACCGCTAAACTTAATACACACTCTACGCGCCTTTTACGCTGTTAGCGTACAGAGTCCCGTACCGTGTACGGACTTTGCGTACAAACGCTGCGCTGACGGTACAAAGTACACACAGCGCGTACACACCCAATGAATACACTTTAAACCTTATGCAGCAATGCAGTGCGATGCTATTACACTTTAAACCTTAGCAGGGAAAGAAAGACACAACACCAGTCTGTAATTAAACCACTGGGTTCCGACACCACAGCGTATTATTGCTGAAAGGGGGTTACAATATAAACAATACAATACAACAGAATAATGGCTACATTCAATGGTACATACGTGATTGGATTCGCCGCGCTACCCAGTCCGGTCCTCGGTCATCTGATAGATAACTTTGTGAGTCTTGTGTCTGACCAGGCCTGCTGCAGGCTCTCTTCATACAATTCATCCAAAACATAACACAATGGATACTGTAGTTTATTTAATATTTATTTATTTATTAACAGTTTCTTATATAGCGCAGCAAATTCCGTTGCGCTTTACAATTTGAAATAACAATAACAAATTGGGTGATATAACAAACAGTCATAGAGGTAGGAAGGCCCTGCTCGCAAGCTTACAATCTATAGGGAAATAGGCATATGTACACAAGGAAAGGTGCTATCTATTGCATAGAATGAGAAGACATGTGAGGATATGTGTGGACTGTACAGAGTGGATGCAATTTGATAGGAAGGTTTATGAAAGTTATGTGGGCGGTTCTGGAATTTGATACGCTTGCCTAAAGAGGTGAGTTTTCAGGGAACGCTTGAAGGTTTGGAGACTAGAGGAGAGTCTTATTGTGCGTGGTAGGGCATACCACAGAGTGGGTGCAGCCCGATGAAAGTCCTGCAATCGTGAGTGGGAGCGAGTAATGAGTGTGGATGAGAGACGTAGATCTTGTGAAGAGCTAAGAGGTCGGGTTGGGAGATATTTTGGGTAGGGCTGATGTCTCTTCTGGATGGATGTATCTGGGCAGAGGGGGAAACAAAAGAAAAACGGGTGAAAGAAACAGGCCATGAAATTCATTTGCAATCCTTATCATAACACTGTCTCTATGGATGGGTCATAAATGAAATCTGCTGCTATAACAGCGCCCTTGCTCCTTAGACTCATCAGAGTTGTGCCGTGCTTGCGCCGCATTAGAATTTGAACACACCTAAATATTGAACCAATAATTATGACGACTCCCAGGATACAAAGGAGAAACTTCCCCACACTCATGATGACATTCTGAGCCCACTCTCCTAATCCTGTGAACCAATTGCGTGGGTTCAACCATGAGACCCAGCCAGTCAGTTCATTACTCACAGCAGTCAGGGTAAGGTTGTGTCTCCTCCGGAACTCCCACTTCAACTGCAAGATATCGTCCATCTTTTGATCGATGATCTCCGTTGGGTCGTCAGTGCTGTTCGTAATATACGTACAGCACTTCATACCATATTGAGTTGCCAGAGTAACACAGTACCCACCCGTCATGGCTGTGATATAATTAAGGACCATCCTGTGCTGAATCAGTTCCTGCTTGTAGGCTTGTAACTCCCTTCCCGTATACCTGAAGGTGTCGTCATACATCTCAGTGATATTATCTATCAAGTTCACCAGGGCCGAAACTAGGATTTTTGTCACCCGGTGCAAGGTAGTCATTTTAAAAAAAATAAAAAACTAAACATTTTAACATAAATAAAGAAATGAATAAAAATATTATATATATATATATATATATATGTATATATATCTCTTTCAGAACTTTTTTACCAGAAAAATTGCCTTTTCTAACAAAAATTTCATATCCAGGAAAAAGTGTCCCCATTTTACACAGTACGACAGGCAAGTGTCCCCATTTTACACATTGCGGCAGACAGGTGACCCCATTTTACACATTGCGGCAGACAGGTGTCCCCATTTTACACATTGCGGCAGGAAAAAGTGTCCCCATTTTACACATTGCGGCAGGAAAAAGTGTCCCCATTTTACACATTGTGGCAGGCACGTGTCCCCATTTTACACAGTACGCTGGCAAGTGTCCCCATTTTACACAGTACGACAGGCAAGTGTCCCCATTTTACACATTGCGGCAGACAGGTGACCCCATTTTACACATTGCGGCAGACAGGTGACCCCATTTTACACATTGCGGCAGACAGGTGACCCCATTTTACACATTGCGGCAGACACGTGTCCCCATTTTACACAGTACGACAGGCAAGTGTCCCCATTTTACACATTGCGGCAGACAGGTGACCCCATTTTACACAGTACGCTGGCAAGTGTCCCCATTTTACACATTGCGGCAGACACATGTCCCCATTTTACACAGTACGCTGGCAAGTGTCCCCATTTTACACATTGCGGCAGACAGGTGACCCCATTTTACACATTGCGGCAGACAGGTGACCCCATTTTACACATTGCGGCAGACACGTGTCCCCATTTTACACAGTACGACAGGCAAGTGTCCCCATTTTACACATTGCGGCAGACAGGTGACCCCATTTTACACAGTACGCTGGCAAGTGTCCCCATTTTACACATTGCGGCAGACACATGTCCCCATTTTACACAGTACGCTGGCACGTGTCCCCATTTTACACATTGCGGCAGACAGGTGACCCCATTTTACACAGTATGCTGGCAAGTGTCCCCATTTTACACATTGCGGCAGACACGTGTCCCCATTTTACACAGTACGCTGGCAAGTGTCCCCATTTTACACATTGCGGCAGACAGGTGACCCCATTTTACACAGTACGCTGGCAAGTGTCCCCATTTTACACATTGCGGCAGACACATGTCCCCATTTTACACAGTACGCTGGCACGTGTCCCCATTTTACACATTGCGGCAGACACGTGTCCCCATTTTACACAGTACGCTGGCAAGTGTCCCCATTTTACACATTGCGGCAGACAGGTGACCCCATTTTACACAGTACGCTGGCAAGTGTCCCCATTTTACACATTGCGGCAGACAGGTGACCCCATTTTACACAGTACGCTGGCAAGTGTCCCCATTTTACACATTGCGGCAGACAGGTGACCCCATTTTACACAGTACGCTGGCAAGTGTCCCCATTTTACACATTGCGGCAGACACGTGTCCCCATTTTACACAGTACGACAGGCACAGGTCCCCATTTTACACATTGCGGCAGACACGTGTCCCCATTTTACACATTCCGGCAGGTGGTGGGGAGAGGGAGGGAGGGAGGGAGGGAGAGAGAGAGGGAGGGAGAGGGGCTGACTTACATTTGAAGCGGTTCTCGCCGCTCTTCAGCCGCCTCTCCCTCCTCGTCTGCGTGGCTCCCCCTTCTCCGTCCTCCCGAGTGCCCAGCTCGGGGGGCGGGGTTTCGTGGAATGACGCGTTTGCGTCGTGACGTCACGACGCAATCGCGTCATTCCACGAAACCCCGCCCCCCCGAGCTGGGCACTCGGGAGGACGGAGAAGGGGGTTTCAATTCTCAAAGTACAAAGGCGCATAGGGAGAGGGTGTTAGGGGGTCTCGGCGCCCCCTCCAATCCGGCGCCCAGGTCGCCTGCCCCCCTAGCCCCCCCCCTAGTTTCGGCCCTGAGTTCACTAGCGCATGGATATACCTATAATTTATAATTCCTCTGGCAGTACAGGTGATGTCTAATGCGAGAAGGAATTGAATCCCGGTGGATTCGTGGATCAAATCAGAGGCTGCGTGCTCTGTCCTATCTATGTGTCTCTTGATGATGTGTTCATAGTGAGTATGAGTATAAGGAGCCTGAGCACTGCGGTGAACGTCTTTCATCTTATCATGGGTTATGGTCATGACCTCTGGCAGTACTCTCCCAATATAACACAATCCCTCTGAGCTCGGGGCAAGCCACTTGTACGCCTTCCTCCCACATATGAAATAGGCATCATCGGGGAGAACATAGGGGACAGAATATGACATTACCATATTACAAACTTTCCAAGTGAAAAATCCCATCCCTAACTCTCTCATCTGTTCAGTACAAGTATCAGGCTGGATGATATGAGCACAGTACCCTGGTGATACTTCTCCAACCCACATGGTCTTGCTTCCACGAGTATACCTATACCGAAAATACCTCCCACTGTTGGCTATCTTGCGTACAAGTTCAGAGTCTATGGGTATCCTATCAGCTCTGTGTGAAAAGGTAATTGTCTGGTTATTCCACGTCACTTCCCAATTTCCTGGTTTTCGGTAATTGGAAATATTAAAACACAATAAGGATCTGTCTACATGATACTGATGGAGCTTCAAACTAGGGGGCCTAGAAATATTGAATTTCTTGTCCACCGGCCTCCCACTCCGCAATTCGAGTACCTCATCTATTGCTAAAGGGTATGGTACTAATCCTGACTTGCTCTGACCTTGAGGTACCTGTGAGCACACCCAGCATTCTGTCTGGTTTAAGACCTTACCCACTAGTGAGTGGTAATCACTCAACGGATGGCGGTCCATGTCGATATTAAGGTTGGACTGACATCTCTGGATGCACCCATCCTCAACTATATTCTCACAATTCCTACAAATACAATATTCATCAGACAATAACCCTTCACAGTGCCTCCGAGCTCCATGACTACCAGAGCGCTTACTGATGCCAGCCTTTACTAAAGTGATGTGCTGCTCCTGAGATCCTACAAATTCATACTCGCCATCAGAACCCATTCCAGATCCCTGCTCGACCTCTCTGGGACCCTCACCAAAACAAACTGTCCTTATCAAAACCAGAATTACTAACAGAACCCGAAACGCAGTCTCTTGTGATCGATCCATTTCGTTAGGGGAAAGGAGGAAAATAAGAAGGAGAAAAGAAAGGAAAAATGCAGGGGGAGGTGAAAAAAGAAAGTGGTACGACAACCGTTCTAGCTCTTGTTACTCCCTGTGCTCAGATGCCTTTCAACAGTCCTGCCTCTCAACTTTCCCGGAACAGACACTCCAGTGATACGAGATTCTCTACACTCTGCTCTTTGTCACGAGTTCTCTCCGGGTCAGCGACCTTCTTGCAGTGGGACGAGTGGACCCAAGTCTCTCTTTCGGCGACCTTCAATGCTGTCGTGCTGGTTAGCAAGACTTGGTACGGTCCTTCCCACCTGTCTATGAGGCAACCTGAGCGTAAGAAATTTCGAATCATCACATAATCCCCAGGTTCAATGTCATGACAATTACTGTTCGGTGGGTCAGGAATCACCAGCTTTAAATTTCTTTGTTGATTTCTCAGCTGCTGGCTCATCCCAACCAAATATTTCACAGTCACTTCATTATTACATTTCAAATCATCCTGGGGGTCTATCATTACATGAAGTTGTCAACCAAAAAGGATCTCAAACGGTGATAGGTTAAGGGGAGACCTGGGAGTGGTTCTGATGCTGTACAACACTAGTGGCAAAGCTTCTGGCCACGACAATCCAGTTTCAGCCATTAATTTGCTCAGCTTGTTCTTAATAGTGCTATTCACTCTCTCCACCTTTGCACTCGCCTGTGGACGGTACGGAGTATGCAGATTGCTATTAATTCCCATCAGCTTGCACATTACCTGAAAGACTTCACCTGTAAAATGGGTACCCCTATCACTTTCAATTATTCTAAGGATACCATATCTACACACAAATTCCTGCACAATTTTCTTTGCAGTGAACATAGCAGTATTTGTGGCAGCAGGAAACGCTTCTACCCAGTTGGAAAATACATCAATACAAACTAACACATATTTTAAATTCCTACAGGGTGGTAACTGTATGAAATCGATTTCTATTACCTAAAAAGGTCCGTCTGTCGGAGGGATATGAGATGGTTCTGTTGGTATTGACTTTCCAATATTCTTCCTCAAGCAAGTAAAACATGTCATTGCTCTCTTACCTGCATGAGAAGAGAATCCTGGCGCACACCAGTAGGCTCTCACCAGCTTACACATACCCTCTTTACCCAGATGAGCCAGACCGTGTGCCACCTCAGCTAAGCTTGGAAGATATGCTCTGGGGGCCACTGGCTTACCCTGTCCACCTGTCCACAGTCCTGAGGATTCCTGGCCATATCCCTTTG
Organism: Pseudophryne corroboree; assembly: GCF_028390025.1. Taxonomy (NCBI): domain Eukaryota; kingdom Metazoa; phylum Chordata; class Amphibia; order Anura; family Myobatrachidae; genus Pseudophryne; species Pseudophryne corroboree. The sequence goes on from NW_026970433.1 coordinate 71,546, forward strand.
ACCTCCAGACTGCCTTTTCCTGTAAAGAACACAAATCTTGCATTTCAATTAATTGTTGTGTGTTGATCGTGTTAAATGTCATCAGTGATGTGATGTTTGTTTGTATGGATGGAGGTGCTGGCTGCTGATTTAGTAGCTTCGTCTGCCCGGCTGTTACCAAGTGAGATTGGGTCTTGGTTGTAAGTGTGTGCTTTGCACTTGATAACAGCCACTCTGTCTGGTTCTTGTATCGCTGTTAGAAGCCTTTTTATGTGGGATGCATGCGTTACAGGTGTGCAAGCTGCCGTCATGACATTTCTGAGGCGCCATAGGGCCCCAAAATCATGCACCACTCCAAAGGCGTACCTAGAATCTGTGTATATATTGGCTGACTTACACTTAGCCAATTCACACGCTCTGGTTAGGATGACCAGCTCAGCAACTTGTGCTGAGTGAGGTGGGCCCAGGGGTTCAGCTTCTATGATACCTCTGTCGTCTACAACTGCATATCCAGTACACAGGTCTCCTGAGTCTGTCTGTCTGTGGCAACTACCGTCAGTGTAGTAGGTAAAGTCTACACCTTCCAGTGGGTTGTCACTGATGTCAGGTCTCGCAGTGAAAGTCTGATTCAGGTATTCCATGCAATCATGCGTATCAGTGTCTGCACTAAATCCTCCTTCACCAACATTCTCATCCTCCACCCTTTGTGCCTGTCCAGGCACACCTGGGAGATAAGTTTCAGGATTTAGTGCGCTGCATCTCTTAATGGTGATGTTTACCGGGGCCATCAGTGATAATTCCCACCTTGTAAACCGCTCGGATGAGACATGTCTGGTTTGGGCGGAGTTCAGTAAGGCTGATACTGCATGAGGGGTATGGATGGTCAAGTCGTGTCCTAACACTACGTCCTCGCTTTTACTTACCAGCAAAGTGTCAAAGTCAGAAAAATATCACGCTACACACTGCCATATATGCACCTCATGCGAGTGCCTGCTGCGAGTGCATGGGCTCTCCCGTGCGTGCGCATACTCGCTGTTGCGTGCACCCGCAGGCGCACGGTATGCGCATTTACGGTAGAGTTTATGTGCGTCTAGCGGGCGACTCAATCGTTACATATTTTAGTCATATAATGTATTTTGTAGATTATGGTCCCTTTGATAGAATCTGAAAGTTTAGTTAATGTAGCATGTTCATAGACAAAGAGATCCCTCTTTGTTTGATACGAAGGGTCAGACAGGGGTTATACAGTGGTGTTTAGTATCCATCGGAAGAGTATTTAATTAGCAATATTCCGGTGTTGGTTTGAATCGGATTAATCGCTCGTGCGAATAGTTATGGACATAAGAAGTTTATGAACATTTACTGTATTTTGCACTTTATTACCCATGCGGCGGGAAACCTAGTTTCCCACCCACCTGAGCAGTTGGAAATAGTCACAGCCCACCTGTATGAATCAACCTATGACCTTTTGTTATAATGCGAAGACGAATTCCTGTGTCCAATGAACAATAAGAATATAGGGACCATTGTACTGTATTGTGTGTAGTGTATAAAAGGACAAGCCGATCTGGGCCAGCTCTCTATTCTCTTCAACGATTCTCATTGCTGATAATCGGGAGCTGGATATCCAGAAGGCGCATGCGATTGTTTCCCTTTGTGCGTAAGTTTCTCTGCAATCATATTGTCTTTATTGTTATAAGCCATTCTCTCTCGTTCTCTCTCTCTTTCTCTCTCTCTCTCTCTCCTTCCCCCTTTAAAAGTAATTGTAACTTTATTGTATTTTATGTGTAGTTACTTGGTTAGGTATTTTATGTTATCTTGGTAGTGTATAACTTGTATTGTATTATTCTTTTGCAATTGAACGTTCGTTCATTCATTTCCTTAAAAGGCGTTCGACCCTTAGACCGGTATTTTGACTGTTTATTATAGTGCTAAGGGGTTCTCTGAGCATCACATACGCTCATACAGCTTTTAAACTAACAAGGTTACACTGTGTTGCATTTACATCTTATCACTGCACAAGGGTTTACAGTATATGTATATTGTTTATGGTATAGTTAAAAAAGTTTAACACTGTGAGCGTCAGCGCCGCTTGTGATCTCCTCGTGGTCCCGAGCATCCGCTACGCTGATAGCGTATCAGTACGTTAGTCGGCAGCCTATAGCGTGCTTGCCTGTACGCTCTAAGCCGTGAGCGAACGTGCCTCTCGTGCGTCTCGACCACGACTAAGCGTTAGATACGCAACGTGTGTACCCTTACGGTATTCCATACGCCAATAGCGTACTGTGTTCTTTAACCTTTTAGAGGGTTTTTCAGTAAGATAAAAATTTGGCTTTATCAATTGGCGGCTCGTCCGTCCTTCACATATCTGCACTAGGTAATTTCAGCAGACATTATCGATCAGCAAAGGGCGGTAGGTAATATTCCTCGTAGTGCTGACCCGATAAGCATCTGCTTCGCTTAGTAAAGGGTGCTGAAGGAATCCGGAACCGGAGGTAAGAACAATACGCTAGTGTCTTTTAAAACTGTTTTTTTTCTCTCTGTTCTGTCTTGCGTACGCACGCACGCATACATCTGCATTTCTTTTCATTCGTGTATTTTCACATATCACTCTCTTGTTTGCCATCTCACAATTGATAACGTGCTAAGAAAGATTTGTTGCTATTAGTAGTTAAAGAGTAAAAGTAATACATTAAGGGGTAATTTGTAAAGCACGCACACAGCTTTGCCTAAGATACAAGGAGAGACCTGTGTGGTGCTCGGTAGATGATTACAATTAAAGATCATCTACATTGATAAACGTGTTAACTGTATTTCTGTGGACATATCTGGCTGGCATACACGTGTCTCTAACAAAAGGGTGAGACAAGCGTACTCAACACAAAGGCCGACGCACGCAGCGTATATTACGCAACGGAGCGTCCGGGTACGCCCACATAATTCAAATCACACGATAGTATTATTTTTAACAGGCGAAAAGGAGGCAACGCGATAAATAGCGCAAGTCAATTTTAGTGTCCGAAATTTTAAGCTAATAGATCCTTCTCCAATTTGCGACTCATCTGGTCTAGACTATTTACTGAATGAAAGGAATTTCTGCGCAGAAATAAAATTAAAGTGTACATGTGGTGAGTGTTTGCATATATAAGTTTTTACAATTTTTAGGTTGAACCACAAGAAGTCGAGTTCTCGTGAGGTACATACATGTAAGTGACGTGCATGGTGGCTGGGGAGGCATCCCTTGTTAAACATAAATTTGAGCATTAGAGTATAGCAGACCAGGAGGTCTACTGTAGCACAGACCAGGAGGTCCGGAACAGACCAGGAGGTCTAGGTACAGCAGACTAAGAAGTCCGCTATAGAGAAAAGTAGCACAACACCAGGAAGGGTTGGTGCGGAACCCATATAGGCCATTGAAGCTCAGGCTGAAGGAATTCGCAGCCATAATTTTCGATTCCACTGGTCGCTCCACACATAAGATTAGTTGCTTATGTGCCGAACGATTGTACCGCACGTAATTGTGTGCATTAGTTAGTAACCTGACCAGTACCATTTGCGTATGAAAGGGGTCATAAACGCTATTTGTACACTCTAACGTGATTTGTGTAATTTTTTTTATTTTAAGGGAGGTTCGCTGGTCACTCGGGAACTATCCAACAACCGATACTTGCTGGGGACTGGTAGGTCCAACACGCCCCAGTGAGTAAAGGTTCATAGGGGCCCTAAGTTGGGTACAGCAGCTCTGAATCAGTGATTGCAGTACTGGCCAACGTGGGCGAGGAGTGAGTGGAGTACTCGGTAAACTTCGCCGCCGGCCTGCCCCGGACATCTTGGTTTTTGTAAGGGTTCGCTGAAGACCCTGATTTGAAGGTCAGAGGTAGTGAAAGCAACACCTGCAAGTATGGGGGCCAATTGTTCAGGTAGGGGGCGATCAACCTTGGTTCGGGTTGATTTAGTAAACCGACCAATCGGGTCGGCAAGGTATGTAATGTGTGAGAAATACGGTCCACACACAGAGGTTTTATGCAATGTATGGGAAAGAATGACTGTGCATGACGGGGAAAAGTTTCCCTGGGTAGGTAGTTTTAACCCAGATGTGTTACAAAATCTAAGGAAAAGGATATGTCTCATTAAATCAGCAAAGAGACGGATCAAACATTATGATTGTTTACAATTGTGGCAACAGGAAAGTGAAATACAAAGAAACTTAACTTACATATCTGACCCTCATCTTGGGAAGAGAGACATGGCAATGGAGAGGATTATGGTTGCAGAGAATGGCGCAATGTTGTACGATAAAAATGCACTTAGTAACTGTATTAAGAATGAAAGTAACAAATGTAATAATGTTTATGAAAATGAAAGTGTAAAAATTACAAATGTTAACCTGTGCAAGTTGCACCCCATGTTAAACTTCCCTCAGGATTACAAACAAGAAAGTGAGCCCAGCACGATGTCGGTACCTCTTCCAGAAGCCATCACACAAGACATCCAGGTGGACGCGACCAAATCGGTAAAGGCAATAATCAAACCCCCTAACGGAGGGTCAGGTGAGGTCGTGTCCACAGGTACGTACGGTGTTATATATCACGCACAAACAAATGTACCTCATATTGTAGAACCAACACAAGGTGATGTAATTGAATTTAGTCCTGTCAGGGTGATCACAGTCCCCAATGGGAAGACTGACGATCAGGGAAGCATTCCCGTCAAGGACAGTGCAATGCGCCGTCCCTGGTCCCGGATGGAATTGAGAGCAATTATGTCTGAATTTCCTGATCCTAGGAAAAATCTAGTCGCATGTCAAAGGTTCATTAAAGAACTAGGAAACTCAACAGAACCCACCAACAAAGATTGGCGGACAGTGCTGAGGGCATGTTTGCCCTCCAGTGTTGACCCTGCGAAATTTATTGCTGATTGTCAATTAGACACGGAGGTACCTCAAACGGAGGAACACAATCAGGAATGTATTAAGCAGATCAACCGACAGTTGGGAGTATATTTCCCTGCCATTGTCAAGTGGAATTAAATTTTCTCCATAAGACAAAACGAAGGGGAAAGTATTTCCAATTATTTTAATCGAGCACTGCAAGTAATGGCTAGAAACACTGGGATCACGGACATCAAGACAAATGTAAATCATAGAGAAGTAGCAGTATCTGTGTTAATGAATGGTTTAAAGGAGGTATTAAGAACAAGGGTACAGACCACCAACCCAAACTGGAGAAATATCTCGGTGGCCGCATTAAGAGAGGCCGCTATTGATCATGATTGGAATATCACCAGACACCGGGAGTCACAAAGTGATAAGTTAATGACCGTAAGTATACAGGCCCTAACCACAAGACCACTCCAGCATAAGCCCCAAACCCCTGCGAGAAATTCAAATGTGGAAGTCTGTTACAATTGCCAGAAGGAAGGTCATTTTGCAAGAGATTGTAGATCAAGAAGTAGACCAAATTCATATAAACCCCCTAGACAAAGATATGAGCAAAGTTAAGACACACCAAATTGTAATCAGGGATCACATAGGAAGGAGTTTGGGCCGCACCTGTAACATGCAATCAGGAAAGGTGATCATTAGGACTGATGGTAAGCCTGAGGTTATTGTTAACAAGTTGGGAGGTCATTCCTTGAGGACACAGGAATGACCGGGTAAAATTTGTAATGTATCTGTGAAATGTTTTCTTTTTCCCCATCTCTGACGGTTATCGGCAGGACTCAAACATTGCATAGCTACTTGGTCTTTGCAGAAGTCTACCAAACCCCAGCATGACCTACCCGCATCAATGTATCCTGGCCAGATACAAAGGGTGGAGTATGGAGGTGCTGGTGGGAGGGACTGCACAAGGATACCATTGGACATGTAGATATGACAGCCTGATGAGCAATGTTTTAAAAATGTTTTTCCCTGTTGTTGTTTATTGTTGGTTTATGTAATATATATATATATATATGAATTGTTCTCTCTCTTTTTTTTTTTGTTTTTGTTTTCTCTCTTCTCACTCATGTTTTCATGTTTTAAAGATGGTATGTCACACATCAGTTAGACAAATGGTAATGCAAGATTTTTGCTCCTTACAGAAAGAGCACTGAGCTAGAAGAAATATTGTATCACCAGAATGTTTAGAACACTGAGAGACAGCACCTTTGAGATGACAGCAGAACAAGAAGAACAACAAGACTAGAGAACTAATTATCGTAACAAGTTTCTCTCCCCCTCAAACTGTTTTCCTGTACCCCCATTACAAATTTCTCCTTTCTCCTCCTGTAAGATGGACTCGCCTCGAGAGACTGTGAGCCGTGTTTTCATGTTGACCCTGATGTTGACCAGAGCAGTCTGTTTCGGTGAGAGTACCAGTGAGGTCGAGAAAGGATCCAGAATGGATTTCTGATGACTGAGACGGAGGTGTAAATTTCCAATAGCAACACAATCACCAAGCAAAGGCGAGTACCGGAAACGATCTAACAGCCATGTTATTTGTAAACATTGTGAAGGATTGTTAGCTGAGAAAAGAACTGTATCTGTAGACACTGTGATAGTTGAGGATGGGTGCATCAAGAAATGTCAGTCCAGTTTTAATATCCACATGGACCGGCATCCATTGAGTGACTATCACACCTTAGTGGGTAAAGTGTTAAATCAGACAGATTGTTGGGTATGCTCTCAAGTACCTCAAGGCCATAGCAAATCAGGATTAGTGCCCTTCCCGTTAACTATAGGGGAGGTACTTGAGCTAAGTGGTGGGAGGCCGGTGGACAGGAGGTTTAATATCTCCAGTCCTCCTAGTTTGAAGCTCCACCAATATCATGTGGATAGATCCCTAGTATGTTTTAACATTTCCAATCCCCGAAAGCCGGGAAATTGGGAAGTGTCATGGAATAACCAAACCATGACCTTTTCATACAGAGCCGATAGAATGCCTACAGATGCAGAACTTATACGCCACATAGCCGGTAGTGGAAAATATTTCCGATATAGGTATACCCTAGGAAGTAGGACCATGAGAGTTGGAGAGGTATCACCAGGATACTGTGCACATATCATACAAACTGATACGTGTACTAAACAGATGGGAGAATTAGGGTTAGGAAATTTCATATGGAAAATGTGTAATATGGTAATGTCCTACTCCGTCCCATATGTTCTCCCCGATGATGCATATTTCATATGCGGGAGGAAGGCGTATAAGTGGCTTGCCCCAAACTCAGAAGGGTTATGTTATATTGGAAAAGTACTGCCTGAAGTAATGACTGTATCACATACTAAAATGAAAGATATTCACCGCAGTGCCCAAGCTCCTTATACTCACACTCATTACGAGCACATCGTTAAACGGCACCTGATAGAGAGAACAGAGCATCCGGCCTCTGACCTGATCAGTGAATCCACCGGGATTCAATTCCTAATCGCGTTAGATATCACTCGTACCGCCAGAGGAGTGATAAATTATAAATATATATCTGCGCTTGCAAATTTATTAGACAACATCACTGAAATGTATGATGACACATTCAGGTATACTGGAAGGGAGCTCCAAGCTTATAAAACAGAACTGGTTCAGCATAGGATGATTCTCAATTATCTCACAGCTGTGACGGGTGGGTATTGTGTTACCCTAGCGACTCAGTACGGCGTAAAGTGATGCACGTATATCACAAACAGCACCGAGGACCCGGTCGAGGTCATAGACCAAAAGATGGACGACATTCTCCAATTAAAGTGGGAGTTCCGAAGGAAACACAATCTCACCCTTGCCGCTGTGGGTAATGAGCTGACCAGTTGGGTGTCATGGTTGAACCCACGAAATTGGTTCTCTGGTTTAGGAGAATGGACCCAAGGTATTATCATGGATGTAGGGAAATTCCTTTTGTGTGTTCTGGGTGTCATCATATTGGTCGGTCTGATATTTAGATGCGTTCGGGTTTTAACAAAGTGTAAACGTAGCGCCCGAGTGATGAGTTTAAGGAGTGAAGATACTGTAATAACAACGACTGATGTGATTTATGACCCAACGATAGAGACACTGTTGTGATGAAAATGTGATTCCACGGTCCGTTTCTTTCACCCGTTTCTCCATTGTTTTTCTCCAAGGTAAAAAGACCCGCTTGGAAGAGGAATTTGACGACCTTGTATGCAGACAACAGATGGACTAAAGAAGAATTTGACAACCTTTTACACAGACAACTGATGGACTATGCCATAGACCCCCATATCCCTAGTACTTTTAATTTTACGCTAGCCCAACACTTTTTGTAAGTCTATGGACATTGATAAAGCTTTGCTTGCGTTTATTGGCAAAAGCACAAAGAGACTACAGTCAACATGTACATCGAGACAAGACAAGACAAGACACAAGACAAGACCTCAATCGGCAAATGTATATTAAACTCACATAGTTTATCACTGCATTTACCATAATTGTTTCTTATCTTCATCTCTACAACCTTCAGGTAATGACACACATAGTCGATAGGGAATACAGGCACAGATATCAGCATTCACATATCCCCCATTCATGTATCATCAACTAAAATGTGCTCCCCCATTTTGTTGCAACCAAAAGCCGAAGAGAGCTCGGTAAAGTTTGACAGCCCATCCACAGACCCGTACCACGGGATAAGAAGGAATTCAAATGTATACTTCGCAATACCTCGAAGCTTGATTTAAAACACGTACGGCACGATGATACATGACCCCCCCAAACAGGGATTCATACACACATGCTTCTGCTATCTCACTAGGTCATACCCTTTCCTACCTTCTCCTCTCCTCCCCTACCCAATCATAGAAATGTATTTACACATGACATATATTTTTCTCTTTTTTTGAAATGTTTTAGAAAGTGGCAGTTATTGGTGACTGCCAAAGGGTGGACTGTCAAAGTCAGAAAAATATCACGCTACACACTGCCATATATGCACCTCATGCGAGTGCCTGCTGCAAGTGCATGGGCTCTCCCGTGCGTGCGCATACTCGCTGTTGCGTGCACCCGCAGGCGCACGGTATGCGCATTTACGGTAGAGTTTATGTGCGTCTAGCGGGCGACTCAATCGTTACATATTTTAACCATATAATGTATTTTGTAGATTATGGTCCCTTTGATAGAATCTGAAAGTTTAGTTAATGTAGCATGTTCATAGACAAAGAGATCCCTCTTTGTTTGATACGAAGGGTCAGACAGGGGTTATACAGTGGTGTTTAGTATCCATCGGAAGAGTATTTAATTAGCAATATTCCGGTGTTGGTTTGAAGCGGATTAATCGCTCGTGCGAATAGTTATGGACATAAGAAGTTTATGAACATTTACTGTATTTTGCACTTTATTACCCATGCGGCGGGAAACCTAGTTTCCCACCCACCTGAGCAGTTGGAAATAGTCACAGCCCACCTGTATGAATCAACCTATGACCTTTTGTTATAATGCGAAGACGAATTCCTGTGTCCAATGAACAATAAGAATATAGGGACCATTGTACTGTATTGTGTGTAGTGTATAAAAGGACAAGCCGATCTGGGCCAGCTCTCTATTCTCTTCAACGATTCTCATTGCTGATAATCGGGACCTGGATATCCAGAAGGCGCATGCGATTGTTTCCCTTTGTGCGTAAGTTTCTCTGCAATCATATTGTCTTTATTGTTATAAGCCATTCTCTCTCGTTCTCTCTCTCTCTCTCTCTCTCTCTCTCTCTCTCTCTCTCTCCTTCCCCCTTTAAAAGTAATTGTAACTTTATTGTATTTTATGTGTAGTTACTTGGTTAGGTATTTTATGTTATCTTGGTAGTGTATAACTTGTATTGTATTATTCTTTTGCAATTGAACGTTCATTCATTTCCTTAAAAAGCGTTAGACCCTTAGACCGGTATTTTGACTGTTTATTATATTGCTAAGGGGTTCTCTGAGCGTCACATACGCTCATACAGCTTTTAAACTAACAAGGTTACACTGTGTTGCATTTACATCTTATCACTGCACAAGGGTTTACAGTATATGTACATTGTTTATGGTATAGTTAAAAAGGTTTAACACTGTGAGCGTCAGCGCCGCTGGTGATCTCCTCGTAGTCCCGAGCATCTGCTACGCTGATAGCGTATCAGTACGTTAGTCGGCAGCCTATAGCGTGCTTGCCTGTACGCTCTAAGCCGTGAGCGAACGTGCCGCTCGTGCGTCTCGACCACGACTAAGCGTTAGATACGCAACGTACGTACCCTTACGGTATTCCATACGCCAATAGCGTACTGTGTTCTTTAACCTTTTAGAGGGTTTTCAGTAAGATAAAAATTTGGCTTTATCAAAAGCTATCGCTGCAACACTTCGCAAGCATGTGGGGAGAGACCGCACTACGGTGTCCAACTGTGCACTGTAATAAGCTACCGGCCTTCTGGCATCACCATGTCTCTGGTTTAACACTCCTGCCGCGCACCCTGCACTTTCTGTACCGTATAATTCAAAAGGCTTCTCATAATCTGGCATACCTAATGCAGCTGCCTGTGATAGGCACTGTTTGAGTCTCTCAAATGCCAGTTCGGACTCATCTGTGTGTGAGACCTGTTCTGGTATGTTTGAAGAGATAATTTCTTGCAAAGGTAAAGCCAGTATAGAGAACCCTGGAATCCAGTTTCGGCAGTACCCACACATTCCAAGGAAAGTGCGGATCTGTTGCTGCGTTTGTGGCAGAGTCATGTCGCGAATCGCCTATATTCTATCAGCGGTGAGGTGTCTAAGTCCTTGAGTCAAGCAATGTCCCAAATATTTTACCCTGGTCTGGCACAACTGCAACTTATCCTTTGAAACCTTGTGTCCCATTTGGGAAAGATGAAACAGAAGCTGTTTCGTGTCTTTCAAGGACGATTCGAGTGAGTCAGAGCACAACAATAAGTCATCAACGTACTGTATTAGCACTGATCCACTCTCAGGTTGAAAGGATTGTAAACAGTCATGCAAGGCCTGAGAGAAAATACTCGGGCTGTCAATGAAACCTTGGGGAAGACGAGTTCAGGTGTACTATACTCCCCTGTATGTAAAAGCAAAAATATATTGGCTGTCAGGGTGCAGAGGGACAGAAAAGAAGGCAGAACAGAGGTCAATGACAGTGAAGAATTATGCAGTAGAGGGAATTTGCATGAGGATGACAGCTGGATTGGGCACTATGGGGAATTGGCTCTCGACTATCTTGTTTATCCCCCTTAGATCCTGCACTAGCCTGTAACCCCTCCCCCCACTCTTTTTCACAGGGAAGATGGGACTATTGGCGGTGCTGGACGTCCTGACTAGGATGCCCTGCTCTAGCAGCCGCTCTATGACGGGGTACACTCCTAATTCTACCTCTGGCTTCAGAGGATACTGAGGGATTTTTATGAGCTATCCTACCATCTTTTACTTGTACTACTACTGGAGCTACATTTGCCATCAATCCAGTGTCTTGTCCATCTTTGGTCCAAAGGGAACCCGGTATTTGTGAGATCATTTCCTCTACCTTTGCTGGACACTTGTCTATAACAGTAGAATGCGACATTAGCCTTTGAGGGGTGTCTAATATATCTTGTACTTCTTGAACGTGGTTCCCAGGTATATCCAAGAAGACACCCTCAGGAGTACAGTATATGACACACCACATTTTACACAATAAATCTCTCCCGAGTAGATTAGTCGGAGCCGATGCAGCCAACAGAAAAGAATGTTTGGTTTGCAAAGGCCCTGTCGTAATCTCTGCAGGTCTACTCAAAGGGTATTGTTGCACAGTTCCTGTTACTCCCATTGCCGAAATTGTTTTACCCATGGTTCTTATGCCTACTGTCGAATTTAACACTGACCTGGCCGCCCCTGTATCTACAAGAAAAGGTAATGGTACACCAGCTACATCAACCATGACCTCAGGTTCACTATCAAGGCTAGCAATCAACTTCACTGGCTGCAGACTACAGGTGTGGCCCAACCCCTATTGTGTGGTGAGACCCTCCCACAGCACATTGGCAGCTACAATATGTGACGGGGGGTAACTGAGAATTTTTGGAGGCCTGCCAGTCTCTCCTTGGTGGGTACCTCCTTGTTTCCCCTGTATGTGGCTCATAATTTCTCCTAGGTGGTCCCTGATCCCAATTATGTGCATTGTAGTGTGGTTCATATCCTGGTCTAGGGGGTCGGTATACATTATGTGTACCTTTATTCCTACAGTCCCTTGCAAAATGTCCTACCTTGTGACAAGTATAGCATGTTACTACACGTGACTTACCATCAGGGGTCTGGGGTTTCGGCTGATATGGCTTTTTTGTAAGTGCGTCTATACTTACTGTCATCAGCCTTTCCCCCTGTAACTCCCTGTGCTTACTGATGGTTCCTATCATGCTCGATAGCGGACTCTCTCAATGCAGCCACCGAGATACCTCTCCAGTTTGGTAGAGAGGTCTGTACCCTTGTTCTTAATGCCTCCTTTAACCCATCCATTAATACAGTAACAGCTACCTCCCTGTGATGCAGATTATCTTTTACGTCCTCGATCCCAGTGTATCTAGACATTTCCTGCAGTGATCGGTGGAAATATTCAGCTGCCGTTTCACCTTCCTTTTGTCTTATGGAAAAGATTTTATTACATTTGACAACAGTAGGGAAATATACTCCTAATTGCAGATTGATTTGCCGTACATTCTCCTGATTGTATTCATCAGTGAGAGGTACTTCTACGTCTAAATTGCAATCAGTTATGAATTTTGCGGGGTCAATATTTGAGGGTAAATACCCATAGCACTGTTCGCCAATCTTTGTTTGTGGGTTTGTTGGCATTACCTAACTCTTTAATGAACCTCTGGCATGTGACTAGATCTTTTCTGGGATCGGGGAATTCTGACATAATTGACCTTAACTCTGTCCGGGACCAGGGACAATGCATGGCAATGTTCCTGATGGGAGTGACTCCCTGAGCGTCAGTCTTCCCATTGGGGACTGCAATCACCCTGACAGGATTTAATTCAATTACTGTACATCCTTCTGGTTTGATTCTACAATGTGAGGTGCTATTGTTTCTGCATAATGTACGGTACCGTACTTACCTGTGGACATGACCTCACTTATCCCTCCGCTAGGGGGCCTGACTACTGCTCTTGTTGGTTGGGCCGTGCCCACCTGAGTGTCTTGTATGGTGGCTGCTAGAGAGAGTGCCGATATCGTGCTGGGCTCATCTTCCTGCTTGCAGTCCTGGGGAAAACTTAAAATGGGATACAACTGGCAAGGGTTAGCGTTAGTACATTTATCAATTACTCTCCTATCCTGTACCAATGTACCATTGTCTGTAGCCACTTTCTCCCCCACAATATATGGTGGTGGTGGTGGTGCGGTTGCCATTGTTTTCCCGCTAGGTTTGGAACCTGCTGCGCGAGCTAATTCCCTTTGCTCCTATTGCCATAAATTTAAACAATCTGTATGTTTAATCCTTTGTTTCTTGGATTTTATCAGACATATCCTTATCCTTAAGTTCTGTAATACCTCTGGTTCAAAGCTGCCCACCCTAGGGAATGGTTCCCTATCTTTGTTAGTCATACATACCCATTCATTGCAAAAAGCCTCCGTGTGTGAACCATACTTTTCACACATAATAAACCTTGCTGACCCTCTCGGTCGCAAATCTGACCTTTTCGGTCCCACTTCTTCAGCCTGAACCCTGGCTACTGAATGCCCACTGCTTGTGCAATTGGATCCCATCGCGGACTTTTTGCCAATAAACGCAATCCCCAATGCACACCGCAGATAGACGGTGAAAGACACCTAGCGCTTTCACTCGCTCCTTCTCCACTGAGTACCACGACTCACTCCAATAGTGAACACCGCGTACCCAGCGAGGCCCTATCTGGTTTCTATTTACTGGAAGTGTTTAGGAGTGACTTACCTATTCCAGTAAATATACACCGCTGGAGATTTTCCTGAGAGAGACCAGCAAAAACTCCCTATAACCTTATACACAAATCACACTTGCGTATGCTCTATACAGCACTAATAGTACCGCGATTTTACGCAAAAGCTCTTAAAGGGGTATCCAGTTGCACTATATATATCGCACCCACAAATGCGCGATCCAATCGCACAGCATATAGGTACTTGTTACCTATCTGCCGTACAACCAGGGGTCGTTGTACAAACTGCGACCCACAGCCCGGAGCGTAATTCAAAAACCTTTTTACTTCAATACTTCGCAATACAATGCACTATCACGCTCCTCTGCAAATCACCTCATGATTTGCATATTTCAATCTATATTAACGTGAGTCAGCCACTTCACGCCACCAAGCCTCTACTTACTTGATGTACCACGGGACTCGACTTTCGGAGTTCAATACGTTCACTCTTACGTTCGCTCACTCAAATATACTTTGTTTTTCTGTACAGAAAATTTGGACTCATTCAGGTTGGCAGCTTTACCCCCAGAGGCAATTTAAATAAAAATTATTTATACTAAATTTTGTTTTTATACAAATTTTTTTTAGAAACCGGGTAGTTTTGTGCTGTTGTAGCGTGGCTACTGTCCCACCTTTAAACTAAACGAACTATTGTGTAATTTGTACTTAGCGCCCGTATTCTTACGCAATTTGCGTAAACATGCGACCGTGCGTGTCTCTTACGCCGCGTGTGCAGTTCCGTACTTTGTCCGAGACACGTGTACAAAACCGTACGTCCGCAATAGCACAAATCATACAACTCTATAAATGTGAGCAATAAAACTACTATTGCCCACTAAACACAACACAGTTTCTTTCTGTATAAACCTTTACAACTAGGCCAGACTGCGTTTGTGCTTTACGCTTACTTCCTTAAATATTTATTTTAGTTTTAACTATATAGCAACAAATATCTCCGGTTTCACACAGGTCTAAATGAATCTAGCAATCTGAATGTTATGGCAACAATGTGAGGGTATACAAAGAGTATGGGTGCTGTGTACACCTTTGGCGCCCAAAAAAATTCACAGATTTTTAAATAGCTTTTTTTCTGTTTACCTTACGGGTTCTACCAGCATCTCTACAAACCATACAGAGCAGACGCCATCTAATCAGCAAATGAGAAGGGTTTTCAGTGTATCCATCGACCAGGAAAAGGATACGTAGGATACTTTCTGTCCATCCTTTTGCTGATAGATTAAGTCTGCTGTGACCTGTTAGGCTGTGAGTATGTGGAAAACCGGACGGAGCCCCCAATTGAGAATGCTGATTTATATACAGGAATGAAAAGCTATACCTTATACACACTTTAAATACACTTTACCATGGAGCCGTTGCGGCCGCTAAACTTAATACACACTCTACGCACCTTTTACGCTGTTAGCGTACAGAGTCCCGTACCGTGTACGGACTTTGCGTACAAACGCCGCGCTGACGGTACAAAGTACACACAGCGCGTACACACCCAACGAATACACTTTAAACCTTATGCAGCAATGCAGTACGATGCTATTACACTTTAAACCTTAGCAGGGAAAGGAAGACACAACACCAGTCTGTAGTTAAACCACTGGGTTCTGACACCACAGCGTATTATTGCTGAAAGGGGGTTACAATACAATACAACAGAATAATGGCTACATTCAATTGTACATACGTGATTGGATTCGCCGCGCTACCCGGTCCGGTCCTCGGTCATCTAATAGATAACTTTGTGAGTCTTGTGTCTGACCAGGCCTGCTGCAGGCTTTCTTTATACAATTCATACAAAACATAACACAATGGATTCTGTAATCTCTTTGTCCATTGGACACAGGGATGGTCATTTACAGTACAGGAGAGGTCATAGGTCGGTTTGAATAGGTGGGCGATGTCTGTTCCAACTGCTCTTGTGGGTGGTCTCCTCTGGAAATACGCAGCCAAGTGTGCGCTCCATCCGGAGATGTTGCAGGTATGTGTACCGGCTGGAGCCGGATGACTGTTTGGCGCGCCCTACCCCTGCAGGTAGAGGACCCAAAGTGGGCTAGGATCAGCAAGACCTACAGCAGAACCTCACCCTGCAGCGGATCGCCCTGCAGAGTATCACACCTGTGCAGCAGTCCCAGCGAGCGCACTCCCGAAGTGACTATGGATCTAGGGGTGTGTCACGATTTAGGTAATTCCTTATCAGTATTTACCTTCCAAATGCCTCCTGAGACTGTCCCAGTGTTCCAAGCCTGGATTCCATCTGCACTGTCTGTGTGCAGCACGCTGCATCTCATTGTCTCAAATCTCTTTACTGTGATTCCGGCAGCTTCATGGTTAAAATTGACATGCAAGTTACAAACAATCTTTCCCTCCAAAAGCTACCATGGGCGCAGCCATGTTTTCCTAATCACATGTTACCTTTCAGCCTATCAGCTGCACTCTGCTCTCAGCCTGATTACACAGCAGCTGCACTCTGGTCTCTGGTTAATCAGCCAGCCAATCCCTGCTTCCCAGCAGGTATAAATATCCTGTTCCTGGGGTGGAAAGATGTCAGTGCTTCAATTGTCTTCAGTGATTCCAGTGTGCAGTTCTCCCATGGACTTTCTCTGCAGTACAGCCTGACTCCCTGGTGATTATACTCTGCAGTGTAACCCGACACTCCAGTGATTAACCCTCTACAGTCTACCCTGATTCACCTGTGTCTGAACTCCGGCTTCCCAGCAGCCATTCTCCAGATTCTTCTACAGCTCTCCAGCGATCCCCAGCATCACTTCATGCTTCACCTGTGCTTCTAAGTACAATAGTGCATTTCTATCTGCGAACCCCAGCTTCACTCAAAGCTTACCAACGATCCCAAAGTAACCATCGGTGGTCCGTCATCGATTCCAAGTCACCATCGGTGTTCTGTCATCGATCCCAAGTATTTCTCTGAACTGTGTTTCCTATTACCAGTACCAAGTCATCAGTATTCCTCTGAACTGTGTTTAATAAAACCTTTGAACTTTCCCTTGTTGTCGTGGTCACGCCTTCGGGCATTTGTTCTAAAGGTTCCCTGCATGTCCAAGAACCCTGTACTGCCTCCCAGGTACACATATACCTCAGCCCCTACAACTGAGGCTTCCCCCTGGTCAGCACCAGCCCTCAGTTGTGACAGGGTGGAGGGGTTTCTTTGTGTAATTCTTTTTTACTAGGTGCTTCATCACGCCCTACGGGCGCTCTTCACACCGTGGCAAGGGGCTATGCCCCCTTAACCCTTGCATGCCTTTCTGGGGTTCAATATTTGTATTATATGGAGTATTACCTGCATTCCTTTGTTAGTGGTTAAATATTGCACAATGAAAGGGCATGCGATGGTGAAGGAGGCGCAGCCCCTTGCGATGGCATGAACAGCACATGCAGGGCACGATGTACAGAATGTAGCGGGTGCAGGGGTGGACTGCGGATGGGGGAGGGAGTCTGTAGATGCTGCGGGTGGAGGGGGGGCAGATGCGGGGGGGGCCCAGATGGGGAAGGGTTGGGAGGTGCTGCAGGTGGGGGAGGGGCAGAGGAGTGGGGGCTGCAGATGGGGGAGGGGTCTGGAGGCACTGCAGGTGGGGGAGGGGCAGGAGTGCCACGGGTGGGGGAGGGGCAGGTGCAGGGTTGTTGCGGATGGGTGAAGGGTTCTGGAGGTGCTGTGGGAGGGGCAGGTGCGGTGGATGGGGAAGGGGGTCCGGAGGCGCTGCAGGTGGTGGAGGGGCAGGAGCGGGGTGCCGTGGGTGGTGGAGGGGTGGGTGAGGGGGGGACCGCGGATGGAGGAGGGTGTCTGCAGATGCTGCAGGTGGAGGGGGGGCAGGTGTGGGTGGAGACATATATGGGGGGTGGCTGATGGAGGGGGTCTGGAGGTGCTGTGGGTGGTGGAGGGGCAGGGCAGTGGGAGCCGTGGGTGGTGTAGGGGTCTGGAGGCACAGCATGTGGGTGAGGGGTGGAGTGCCGCATGTGGTGGAGGGGAAGGTGCGGAGGTGTGGTGCATTGGGGAGGGGTCTGGAGGCGCTGCGGGTACTGTACCTGCCAAAAAGGTAGTTGGAGGGTATGCAGTAACAGGGCCAGGACAGGGGTGACAGGGTCAGAACAGGGGTGACGGGGCCAGGACAGGGGTGACAGGGTCAGAACAGGGGTGACGGGGCCAGGACAGGGGTGACGGGGCAAGGACAGGGGTGACGGGGCAAGGACAGGGGCGACGGGGCCAGGACAGAAATGACAGGGACAGGATAGGGGTGACAGGGCCAGGGTAGGGGTGACAGGGCCAGGATAAGGGTGAAAGGGCCAGGATAAGGGTGACGGGGCAAGGCCAGGGGTGACAGGGCCAGGATAAGGGTGACAGGGCCAGGATAAGGGTGACAGGGCCAGGATAAGGGTGACAGGGCCAGGATAAGGGTGAAAGGGCCAGGATAGGGGTGACAGGGCAAGGCCAGGGGTGACAGGGCAAGGCCAGTGGTGACAGGGCCAGGATAAGGGTGACAGGGCCAGGATAAGGGTGACAGGGCCAGGATAAGGGTGAAAGGGCCAGGATAAGGGTGACAGGGCCAGGATAAGGGTGAAAGGGCCAGGATAAGGGTGACAGGGCAAGGCCAGGGGTGACAGGGCCAGGATAAGGATGACAGGGCCAGGGTAGGGGTGACAGGGCCAGGATAAGGGTGAAAGGGCCAGGATAAGGGTGACAGGGCAAGGCCAGGGGTGACAGGGCCAGGATAAGGGTGGAAGGGCCAGGATAAGGGTGACAGGGCCAGGATAATTGTGAAAGGGCCAGGATAAGGGTGACAGGGCAAGGCCAGGGGTGACAGGGACATGACAGAACACAGGGCACGGGAGAGATTGGTATTAGGGACAGGACAGTGGTGATAGACAGATGTGTCTTACCGAAGTCACTGCTGCTGGCTGCTGCTGTTCCACTCCAACCTGTTGGGATCTGCTGCTGGTGACTTGGCATGGCTGACTCTCTCAGGCTGGAGTCCTGCTTCCTCTGCCCATCCGCATCCCTCCCCTCCCACTCCTCAGTCACACAGCGCGGACCTCGCGCGGCTGCCGGGCACTGTGGTAAAAGGGGACTGGGAGTGACTGGTTAGCCCCAAGGAGACGCTGCGGCTGGAGGGAGGAGGGGGTCGGAGCCTGCAAGCAGCGCGGACTTCTGCAGTGCTGCCCGCCGGCTAAAGTGTGTGAAGGAGCTGCAGTTAGCGGTGGGGTTGCCGGGGCTGGAGATAACAGAGGCAGTACGGAAGCTGCACAGCGGCAGGTGCCCCACAAAACTGCAGCTAAGAAGCGTGGAGTGTGCCAGAAAGTGACGCTCCTCCGCGTCAGAGAGCTCCTGCTGAGTATGCTGATGTGGGGGGTCAAGTACACAGTGAGCCGGTGCCCGTCTGTCTGTACGGCATACCCCCTCACACACCCCCACACCTCCCAACTGTCCCGATTTTCGGGGACAGTCACGTTTTCTTGGGTCTGTCCCACCAGCGGGCCGCAGTGTCCCATGGTGGGGGGGGGGGAAGCTCCTGTACTCGCTGTTCTGCTTAGCAGAGCAGGGTCTATATAGTGGAGACAGAGGGAGAGGGGGCATCAGGGAGTACGGATTGTGATTTCGGACGCGCGCAGGAGTCCCTCTTTAAGCAGACAGAATGTTGGGAGGTATGGTGTTGCAGCAGCCTCCCTGCTTTATTCTCCCTGTGCGGGTGTGTAGGGGGGAGCGACCACCCCCTCTGAATTTACCCCTAGCTGAAGGGCCAAAATCCCATAAATAAATAAAAACAATTCCCGGAATTTACATAAGGGGCGTGGCCCCGTAGCCCGAGATTAGGCCACGCCCCCAAACCCACAGCAGGCACAGCAATGAGATAGGGCCCCCCTGTCTCAAGTGCCCTGGGCCCCCCGGACTCATAATCCGCCCCTGGGGGCATGCCAGCAGCTCACAGAGCGCTGGGCATGCCCCCTCACTGACTAAAACGGGGCGTGGCTCTTGATCGCGGATCCTCTCGTGAAGCCACACCCCCTTTCATTGACCACACCCCCTTTTCTGCCTGAAGAAAGCTGGGAGGTATGCACCCCTGTCTGCCAGAAGAAAGCTGGGAGGTATGCACCCTGTCTGCCAGAAGAAAGCTGGGAGGTATGCACCCCTGTCTGCCTGAAGAAAGCTGGGAGGTATGCACCCCTGTCTGCCTGAAGAAAGCTGGGAGGTATGCACCCCTGTCTGCCTGAAGAAAGTTGGGAGGTATGCACCCCTGTCTGCCTGAAGAAAGCTGGGAGGTATGCACCCTGTCTGCCAGAAGAAAGCTGGGAGGTATGCACCCCTGTCTGCCTGAAGAAAGCTGGGAGGTATGCACCCCTGTCTGCCAGAAGAAAGCTGGGAGGTATGCACCCTGTCTGCCTGAAGAAAGCTGGGAGGTATGCACCTCTGTCTGCCAGAAGAAAGCTGGGAGGTATGCACCCCTGTCTGCCTGAAGAAAGCTGGGAGGTATGCACCCCTGTCTGCCTGAAGAAAGCTGGGAGGTATGCACCCCTGTCTGCCTGAAGAAAGCTGGGAGGTATGCACCCCTGTCTGCCTGAAGAAAGCTGGGAGGTATGCACCCCTGTCTGCCTGAAGAAAGCTGGGAGGTATGCACCCTGTCTGCCAGAAGAAAGCTGGGAGGTATGCACCCCTGTCTGCCTGAAGAAAGCTGGGAGGTATGCACCCCTGTCTGCCAGAAGAAAGCTGGGAGGTATGCACCCTGTCTGCCCGAAGAAAGCTGGGAGGTATGCACCCCTGACTGCCAGAAGAAAGCTGGGAGGTATGCACCCTGTCTGCCAGAAGAAAGCTGGGAGGTATGCACCCCTGTCTGCCTGAAGAAAGCTGGGAGGTATGCACCCCTGTCTGCCTGAAGAAAGCTGGGAGGTATGTACCTCTGTCTGCCTGAAGAAAGCTGGGAGGTATGCACCCCTGTCTGCCTGAAGAAAGCTGGGAGGTATGCACCCCTGTCTGCCTGAAGAAAGCTGGAAGGTATGCACCCCTGTCTGCATGAAGAAAGCTGGGAGGTATGCACCCCTGTCTGCCTGAAGAAAGCTGGGAGGTATGCACCCCTGTCTGCCAGAAGAAAGCTGGGAGGCATGCACCCCTGTCTGCCTGAGGAAAGATGGGAGGCATGCACCCTGTCTGCCAGAAGAAAGCTGGGAGGTATGCACCCGTCTGCCAGAAGAAAGCTGGGAGGTATGCACCCCTGTCTGCCAGAAGAAAGCTGTGAGGTATGCACCCCTGTCTGCCAGAAGAAAGCTGGGAGGTATGCACCCTGTCTGCCAGAAGAAAGCTGGGAGGTATGCACCCGTCTGCCTGAAGAAAGCTGGGAGGTATGCACCCCTGTCTGCCTAAAGAAAGCTGGGAGGTATGCACCCCTGTCTGCCAGAAGAAAGCTGGGAGGTATGCACCCCTGTCTGCCTGAAGAAAGCTGTGAGGTATGCACCCCTGTCTGCCTGAAGAAAGCTGGGAGGTATGCACCCCTGTCTGCCTAAAGAAAGCTGGGAGGTATGCACCCCTGTCTGCCAGAAGAAAGCTGGGAGGTATGCACCCCTGTCTGCCAGAAGAAAGCTGGGAGGTATGCACCCCTGTCTGCCTGAAGAAAGCTGGGAGGTATGCACCCCTGTCTGCCTAAAGAAAGCTGGGAGGTATGCACCCCTGTCTGCCAGAAGAAAGCTGGGAGGTATGCACCCCTGTCTGCCTGAGGAAAGCTGGGAGGTATGCACCCCTGTCTGCCTAAAGAAAGCTGGGAGGTATGTACCTCTGTCTGCCTGAAGAAAGCTGGGAGGTATGCACCCCTGTCTGCCTGAAGAAAGCTGGGAGGTATGCACCCCTGTCTGCCTGAAGAAAGCTGGGAGGTATGCACCCCTGTCTGCATGAAGAAAGCTGGGAGATATGCACCCCTGTCTGCCAGAAGAAAGCTGGGAGGTATGCACCCCTGTCTGCCAGAAGAAAGCTGGGAGGCATGCACCCCTGTCTGCCTGAGGAAAGATGGGAGGCATGCACCCTGTCTGCCAGAAGAAAGCTGGGAGGTATGCACCCGTCTGCCAGAAGAAAGCTGGGAGGTATGCACCCCTGTCTGCCAGAAGAAAGCTGTGAGGTATGCACCCCTGTCTGCCAGAAGAAAGCTGGGAGGTATGCACCCTGTCTGCCAGAAGAAAGCTGGGAGGTATGCACCCGTCTGCCTGAAGAAAGCTGGGAGGTATGCACCCCTGTCTGCCTAAAGAAAGCTGGGAGGTATGCACCCCTGTCTGCCAGAAGAAAGCTGGGAGGTATGCACCCCTGTCTGCCTGAAGAAAGCTGGGAGGTATGCACCCCTGTCTGCCTGAAGAAAGCTGGGAGGTATGCACCCCTGTCTGCCTAAAGAAAGCTGGGAGGTATGCACCCCTGTCTGCCTAAAGAAAGCTGGGAGGTATGCACCCCTGTCTGCCAGAAGAAAGCTGGGAGGTATGTACCCCTGTCTGCCTGAGGAAAGCTGGGAGGTATGTACCCCTGCCTGCCAGAAGAAAGCTGGGAGGTATGCACCCCTGTCTGCCAGAAGAAAGCTGGGAGGTATGCACCCCTGTCTGCCAGAAGAAAGCTGGGAGGTATGCACCCCTGTCTGCCTAAAGAAAGCTGGGAGGTATGCACCCCTGTCTGCCAGAAGAAAGCTGGGAGGTATGCACCCCTGTCTGCCTGAGGAAAGCTGGGAGGTATGGTGGGAACGGCCTTTCCTTAGCCTGGGAGGGACAGGAGATTGCAGGGGCAATATCAAATTGATGCCTCCTATCACACCCATTAGTCTTTGGTTTTGCTGCGTAAAGTGCAGTTTGGCTGCCCAAATGGGTCACTTTTCATACATTTCAGCTCGCTACCCCCAGGGGTGCGAGATGAATTGCCGGCAACCAACAATTGAACAGCTCTGCTGGGTGCCATCTGCTGGCTGCCAGTGTTAACAACATTTGAATTCCCCCCAGTGTGTCTTGGCCCCTAATGTGAGATTCTTCTTGGTCTACCACCAAAATGTAAAATGTTCTATGAAAGGAAATATAAATTAATAGTTTGCTATATTTAATGAGAAAACCTTGTTCAACTACACACAACTTTAAAGGGTCGGCATAATGTATAATTAAATGACCATTTCACTGGTACTTTCACTGATTTTAACAACTAGCAGACAACTGTTGCCACTCTGACTTGGGCCAGTATAAGTGATGATGAGGATATTATTATTATTATCGCCACTTATTGACGTTATGCCCCATATTGGTAGTGTCCCTTACACACATTATGCCACACAGTATTAGTGCCCCTTATAGCATATTATGCCGCACAGTATTAGTGCCCCTTATAGCATATTATCTCGCACAGTATTAGTGCCCCTTATAGCATATTATCTCGCACAGTATTAGTGCCCCTTATAGCATATTATGCCGCACAGTATTAGTGCCCCTTATAGCATATTATGCCGCACAGTATTAGTGCCCCTTACACATATTATGCCACACAGTATTAGTGCCCCTTATAGCATATTATGCCGCACAGTATTAGTGCCCCTTACACATATTATGCCACACAGTATTAGTGCCCCTTATAGCATATTATGCCGCACAGTATTAGTGCCCCTTACACATATTATGCCACACAGTATTAGTGCCCCTTATAGCATATTATGCCGCACAGTATTAGTGCCCCTTATAGCATATTATGCCACACAGTATTAGTGCCCCTTATAGCATATTATGCCGCACAGTATTAGTGCCCCTTATAGCATATTATGCCGCACAGTATTAGTGCCCATTACACATATTATGCCACACAGTATTAGTGCCCCTTATAGCATATTATGCCGCACAGTATTAGTGCCCCTTATAGCATATTATGCCGCACAGTATTAGTGCCCCTTATAGCATATTATGCCGCACAGTATTAGTGCCCCTTATAGCATATTATGCCGCACAGTATTAGTGCCCATTACACATATTATGCCACACAGTATTAGTGCCCCTTATAGCATATTATGCCGCACAGTATTAGTGCCCATTACACATATTATGCCACACAGTATTAGTGCTCCTTATAGCATATTATGCCGCACAGTATTAGTGCCCCTTATAGCATATTATGCCGCACAGTATTAGTGCCCCTTATAGCATATTATGCCGCACAGTATTAGTGCCCCTTATAGCATATTCTGCCGCACAGTATTAGTGCCCATTACACATATTATGCCACACAGTAGTAGTGTCCTTTATAGCACATTATGCCGCACAGTATTAGTGCCCCTTACACACATTATGCCGCACAGTATTAGTGCCCATTACACATATTATGCCACACAGTAGTAGTGTCCTTTATAGCACATTATGCCGCACAGTATTAGTGCCCCTTACACACATTATGCCGCACAGTATTAGTGCCCATTACACATATTGTCTGTCCAGTCATCACCTTTCTCTATGTAAGAAGATAGAGCCGCCCTGTGGAAGGAGAGACATCATGACGTGTCACCCTGCAGGTACTCTGGGAGCTGAGGGAGGAGGTAGAGGACACAGGACAGGCAGCAGCACTGGTAGGGAAGGAGAACTATTATACAGTGCAGCAGGTGCCAGGCAGTGGGCACGCCACTGGTCGGTTCCGCTCACAGGGCCTATGAGCTGTGCGGTGGCACCACCCTAGTAACAGCTCAGGGTGGAAGGAGGAGGTCAGTGCTATTGCCCCCCACCCACTCCGCCTCTGCCCACTACCGCTGGGCGCAGTATAGCAGTACACTGTGCAGTGAGAGAGAGTGGAGACGGCAGCACACCTCCCTGGACCCTCTACGGCCCAGCACACAGCCCCTGTGTCTCCTCTCTCTCTCTGCCCAATGTGTTGCTGCCAGTGCTAAACAGCAACCAGTGGTAGGGAGCAGGAGAGCAACTGACCCAGGCCCCACAATAAGTATATAGTCCACCCCCGCATTCCTGTGTATACTATCCACAACCATAGGTGTCACTATGTATACTGTCCATCAGAAAATGTGCGCGCTGTGTTTACTTGGTGTGTCTGCAGTATATACTGGTCGCCACAATGGGGGTCTGCATTGTATACGAGATTCTACAAAGAGGTTCTACGCTGTACACTGGCCATCAGAATGGGGTCTACTACTGACTGAGTGCATGTCTTTGCGATCTTCTTGTAGTTTGTTGTGAAACGTTGCCTATAGGCTACAGCAGCAGAACGCTATCTTCAGATGGCGGTAGCCGCAAGCGCCAAACTCCGGAATGCTTCAAATCCCAACAGCGTCGCAGCCCCCATAAAACCTATAAGGATGTCAGAGATATCTGCTGTGGTCCTCACTGATACATTCAGAGAATCCTTAATATTTGCCGGGATCCCCTGAAAATGGGTATTTGGGGGCATTTCCCACATATACTGTATTATTTGATAAATATGCCCCTAAGTGCTCTGTATGTAATGAGCATCGTTATACGAGTCTGCGATGCCTTCATTGCCTGGAAACGTTCCTGCAGACAGCAGCTAAAACGCACACACAGATTACACACACACACACAGATTACACACACACACAGATTACACACACACAGATTACACACACAGATTACACACACACATATTACACATACACAGAGTACACACACACACAGATTACACACACACTTTCCTGCAGACAGCAGCTAAAACGCACACACAGATTACACACACACACACACAGATTACACACACAGATTACACACACACACATATTACACATACACAGATTACACACACACAGATTACACACACACACACACAGATTACACACACACAGATTACACACACACACACACACACAGATTACACACACACAGATTACACACACACACACACACATACACAGATTACACACATACACAGATTACACACACACTTTCCTGCAGACAGCAGCTAAAACACACACACACAGATTACACACATACACAGATTACACACACACAGATTACACACACACAGATTACACACACACACAGATTACACACACACAGATTACACACACACAGATTACACACACACAGATTACACACACACAAATTACACACACACAGATTACACATACACACAGATTACACACACACAGATTACACACACACAGATTACACATACACAGATTACACACACACACAGATTACACACAGACAAATTACACACACACACACAGATTAAACACAGACAAATTACACACACACACAGATTACACACAGACAAATTACACACACAGATTACACACACACACAGATTACACACACACACACAGATTAAACACACACACACAAATTACACACACACAGATTACACACAGACAAATTACACACACACAGATTACACATACACACAGATTACACACACACAGATTACACACACACACAGATTACACACAGACAAATTACACACACACACAGATTACACACACACACACACAGATTAAACACACACACACAAATTACACACACACAGATTACACACAGACAAATTACACACACACAGATTACACATACACACAGATTACACACACACAGATTACACACACACACACAGATTACACACAGACAAATTACACACACACACACACACACACAGATTACACACAGACAAATTACACACACACAGATTACACACACACAGATTACACACACACACACACAGATTACACACACACAGATTACACACACAGACAGATTACACACACACAGATTACACACAGATTACACACACACAGATTACACACACAGACAGATTACACACACAGATTACACACACAGATTACACATACACAGATTACACACACACACGTTCCTGCAGATAGCAGCTAACATGCACACACAGATTACACACATACACAGATTACACACACACAGATTACACACACATACACAGATTACACACACACACACAGATTACACACACACACAGATTACACACATACACAGATTACACACACACAGATTACACACAGACAAATTACACACACACAGATTACACACACACATTCCTGCAGACAGCAGCTAACATGCACACACAGATTACACACACACACAGATTACACACATACACAGATTACACACAGATTACACACAGATTACACACACACACAGATTACACACAGACAAATTACACACACACACAGATTACACACACACATTCCTGCAGACAGCAGCTAACATGCACACACAGATTACACACACACACAGATTACACACATACACAGATTACACACAGATTACACACACACACAGATTACACACACACACAGATTACACACAGACAAATTACACACACACACAGATTACACAGACAAATTACACACACACAGATTACACACACACACAGATTACACACAGACAAATTACACACACACACAGATTACACAGACAAATTACACACACACAGATTACACACACACACAGATTACACACACAGATTACACATACACAGATTACACACACACAGATTACACACACACATTCCTGCAGACAGCAGCTAACATGCACACACAGATTACACACACACAGATTACACACACACACACACAGATTACACACACACAGATTACACATACACAGATTACACACACACATTCCTGCAGACAGCAGCTAACATGCACACACAGATTACACACACACAGATTACACACACACATTCCTGCAGATAGCAGCTAAAATGCACATACAGATTACACACACAGAGATTACACACACAGATTACACACACACATATTACACACACAGATTACACACACACACAGATTACACACACACACATTCCTGCAGACAGCAGCTAAAACGCACACACAGATTACACACACACACACACACACAGCAGCAGCGGATCTTGCCATGGTGCGGCGCCCTCCGGAAGGCGGCGCCCCGGGCAAAAGTCCTGCTTGTCCGTGTCAAAATCCGATACTGCACACACACACAGATTACACACACATGTTCCTGCAGACAGCAGCTAAAACACACACACACAGATTACACACACAGATTACACACACACACACACACAGATTACACACACACACAGATTACACACACAGATTACACACACATGTTCCTGCAAACAGCAGCTAAAACACACACACACACACAGATTACACACACAGATTACACACACACAGATTACACACACATGTTCCTGCAGACAGCAGCTAAAACGCACACACAGATTACACACACACAGATTACACCCACACACACAGATTACACACACACAGATTACACACACACACAGATTACACACACACACATTCCTGCAGACAGCAGCTAAAACGCACACACAGATTACACACACACACACACACACACACAGCAGCAGCGGATCTTGCCATGGTGCGGCGCCCTCCGGAAGGCGGCGCCCCGGGCAAAAGTCCTGCTTGTCCGTGTCAAAATCCGATACTGCACACACACACAGATTACACACACATGTTCCTGCAGACAGCAGCTAAAACACACACACACAGATTACACACACAGATTACACACACACACACAGATTACACACACACACAGATTACACACACAGATTACACACACATGTTCCTGCAAACAGCAGCTAAAACACACACACACAGATTACACACACAGATTACACACACACAGATTACACACACATGTTCCTGCAGACAGCAGCTAAAACGCACACACAGATTACACACACACAGATTACACCCACACACACAGATTACACACACACAGATTACACACACACATTACACACACACATATCGCGCACACACAGATTACACACGCACAGATCGCACACACACAGATTACACACACACATTACACACACACACAGATCACACACACATGTTCCTGCAGACAGCAGCTAAAACGCACACACAGATTACACACACAGATTACACACACATGTTCCTGCAGACAGCAGCTAAAACGCACACACAGATTACACACACAGATTACACACACATGTTCCTGCAGACAGCAGCTAAAACGCACACACAGATTACACACACACACAGATTACACACACATGTTCCTGCAGACAGCAGCTAAAACGCACACACAGATTACACACACACAGATTACACCCACACACACAGATTACACCCACACAGATTACACACACATTACACACACACAGATCGCACACACACAGATTACACACACACAGATCACACACACACACATGCTCCTGCAGACAGCAGCTAAAACGCACACAGATTACACACACAGATTACACACACAGATTACACACACACAGATTACACAAAGACAGATTACACAGATTACACACACACACACACAAATTACACACACAGATTACACACACACACACACACAGATTACACACACACAGATTACACACACACACAGATTGCACACACAGATTACACACACACACATATTACACACACACAGATTACACACACACAGATTACACACACACACAGGGTACACACATACAGATTACACACACACAGATTACACACACACACAGATTACACACACACGTTCCTGCAGACAGCAGCTGTTTTAGTACACACGATCAATCTAATTAAGTCTGCCACGTGTTTCGCTGTAATTATGTGTTTAGCATTAGGTAATTAGAATTGGTAGCTCTGGAAATCATCCACCCACATGCAGCGACAACATAATGTAACGTTCCTCCTCTCTTATCTACAGAACCTTATACACATTATAGTTGTGTTACAGAGAAACAGAAACCGCTCATCTCTGGCCGCGTCCCGCGTGGAGAGAAAACCGGACACCGCGGCTTTTCTGTACTGTGATAAATGGGGTGAACGAGTTGTCTGGGTGTTGATCATAGGGATGACAGTGTCTAGGTCGACCACTATCGGTTGACAGTAACTAAGTCGACACACAAATTAGGTCGACACAAGCATTAGGTCGACATGACAAAAAGTTGACAAGATTTTTAAAAAAAAGACTGGGAACCCCAATTAGTGCACCGCGTCCCCTCGCTGCGCTCGCCATGCTTCGGGCAAGGCGCCTCGCTCCACTACCACGGCGCTTGGCACCGGTTACCGTTTCCAATTGTAGTCCAAGATCGTAAAGTATGAAAAAGTTCAAAAATGAAAAATAATTGTGAAAAACTCATGTCGACCTTCTGCCATGTGGACCTGTACATGTCGCCCTAGTGACCACGTCGACCTAGACACCCTGTCGACCTAATGACCGTCGACCTAAGTGTATTCATCCTAGAGACCGGATACCGAATTGTCCAGCGTTGGAACCTGCTCTCAGAAGAATACGATCCAGAACTGATTCCCCCACGTTGTGTTCCGCCCACAGATTGCCAGTGTGTAACACATACAGGAATGGCGGAGCACGCGAGGCCCCCTGGAATCACCTTCTATTGTGTGTGCGATTGGATACACCTCATACCTTTTGATGAGATCCAACAATTTAATTAGAATACAAGATAGTAATATACAATACAGTAACATCATAGGAAAGGTGAGAAGGTATACAGTATATAGACATAACTGGGAGGTGGAGGGACTAGATCTATACACTCTGTGTGGGACTACTTTCCATTGTGTGTGATCCTGCTCCCACAACCCCTAAACCGACCACACGCTAACAGGCATATTTACTAATATTACTTTTACGGAAATAATATTACACGGAAATGCAGTAAAGGGCTTTTGGGTCAGTTTTTTGTGTAAATCTACTCCAAACCCTTTCATTCGCTTTTTTTTGTTTTTTACAGTGATACTTGTAATAGGAAATGCGATCTGGCCATATTTACTAAGTAATAAAATACTGGAGGGAGCCCTGTGATAATAACGCTATCCTGAGATATCCACAGGTTACCTCAGGTTCTCGCCTCCATTCTCTGCTCTGACAGGCAGGGCGGAGTCAGGAGCCGGTGCCTGTGATCACCCCACTCCCCTAGAGCGGTGAGGAGGACCTGGTCCTGTTCTGATCAGTCAGTGAAAGAGATGGGATGACCATCAGTTGTGGGAACCATCGCTAGTCATCCATTACATAGTTGGCAGCAATCAACGGTCACTTATCACTGTCACAATCCTGACTAAAATCATATCTATTGGTGACTTCCCTCTGCCATCTGTCCTGGATCCTGCATCTTTTCTGCTGGCTGGGATAAGCAGCGCACCAGTACCATGAGTTCCCTGAGTGCTGAGCTCTCTGTCTGGAAGCTAAGAGTTGCTAACGAGCTGCACTTGTGTTGATTAGCCTTCTGTGTGAATACTGAATTCAGCAAGTCTCTCCATGCTGTGCCTACACAGCAATCACCGAGGATTGTCCATGTTGTCATTATACTACATGCCTCTCTGACTCCAGTGGTCCCCAGATACAGCACCCTACGCTCTCAGAGCCTGCGGCCATTATTGTCTGTCCATGCACACACCACGCCGGAGTTCCCTCCAAAACCAGCTATGGACGTCGCCATGACAGTTCCTGATCAGCTGATCATCCCAGGTCCAATACAGAATCACTTCCTCATCATGTGATTCTCTCACCCAGTCAGCAGAGAGCAAGGGGTTTAAATTACAAGTCCCAGCACTGGCAAGCTGTCAGTTCTGTGTTGTCGCTAAGCCTGTTGTGAGATCCTGAATCTTCTGCTGGTAGAGACAAAGTGCAGTATCCATCTCCAGCTCTACCTGACTCCCTGGATGATCTTACAGGACCACTACTGCAATAACACCGCAGCATATCCAGATTCACTGGTGTGCCATCCTAGTGTCCGAGGGACTGTCCTGCATATCGTTGCGGCATTAGTGTCTTGCTTGTCCCATCCAGCATTCCTGAAAACCTGCTTTGCTGGTTCAGCCCGATCTAGCATTCCTGAAAACCTGCTTTGCTGGTTCAGCACCATCCAGCATTCTTGAAAACCCCATTTCCGGCATCCGGAGATTCGTACTGCACATGCCCCGCTTGTGGGGTCGCGGTCCGGGCTTCCTTCTAGGATACTGTTCTGCATGATCATCATCATCAATCATCATCATCATCATCCTCCTCCATATAAGTGTTTCCAAATGTGGGCATGTAAATAAATTTATTTACATGCCCACATTTGGAAACACTAATATGGAGACACGTATCCACGGCAGTATACACATTCTAAATGAGGATGGTCTCCAACAACATGGCTGCTTGGATCCTATTTTTTTTTCTTCAAATAACTTTTTATTGAGTCATCATGAAAGTCACAAGGAACACAAATCATAAGGTTATAATACACAAACGTTAAGATCAAGTAGTATACATCAACAGTGTCTACATTAATCATCGGTTAAGACATTATTCTTCCAAAAAGAAAGGTTTACAATTTACATTAATCATGCTAGTGTTATTGTACATGGTATAAGCAACCCAGAGGGAGGCCGCCACAGCCATCCACACCTAGACCAGGGATACCGGTTGTTCCTGTGTGGCCAGTCTAGTTAGGTACCACGTGGTGTTTTTGAGGCTGTTATGAATGTTTAGACGTGTGGTAAGGGGCAGTGTGGGGATGTAGGATTCCCACAGGTGAAAGAATCGTTCCACTTGTTTACCCCTGTCTACAATGGCCTCCACCCAGTCCATCCTAAATATATGATGCAACTTGTTTAGGAATAGTGGTATCTGTGGCGGTGTACTATCTATCCAACCCTGTAGTATAGTCTTTTTCCCTGCAGTGCTTAGGGCTACCAGTAATTTTTTACATTCCGATGGCATGCGGAGGGCAGGATCAATAATGCCCAAGACTGCCCATTCAGGGGTGAAGGGCACGTGGGTAATTAGATTTGCCTCTGCATATCTCCTAACCAGGTGCCAGAAGTATTGCACAATCGGGCATGTCCACAAACAGTGAAAAGTGTCTGCTTCACTCTGATGACATTTTGGACAAGAGTGCGAGTCGGTCGCTCCCATGTGGAAGCGCCGTAGTGGGGATAAGTAAGTGTTATGATATACATTAAGAAAGAACTCTGTGTACATGCTTGCCTGGAGGACCTTTCTGGAGAAAAGTAGCGATTTTTCCATAGTTGGTATGGTCAGATCAGGAAAGTGAGCCAACCAAGAGGACATGCCACCCCTCACAGTAGCGTGATCTAATATTTTTCTCAAGAAAGTGTAGTGGATAGAAATGGCCTTATATCTCGGTACCGGATGTGTTAAGAGGCTATCCAGGGAGTTGGTCCAGTCCCCATTCGCAAAATGTGTGAGGACATAGAATTGTGTCTGTAGATATGGAAGGGAAGATGAGACAATCACCTCATGCCTCGCTGAGACCTCTGAGAGGGTGAGCGGGCGGCGGTCTCCCACTGCCACTAGTGAGCGAATTGATGTTATGCCCTCCAAGTCTGGAAGGGGTGAGCAGCCATGCCGTCTAAGAAGTCTGGGTTTTTAATTAGGGGTAGATGTAAGGAGTAATACGGGTTTAGTTTCGCATTGTGTCGCAGTATGTGCCACATCTTCCTGGTAGACCATAGAAGAGGGTTAGACCGAATGTGTTCAGGTATTTCCCAGTCATGCTGATGGAGGAAACATGTCAAGGCTGCAGTCGGAAGGAAGCTATGTTCGAGGGATGTATTCGTGTAAATAGAGCTGTTTTGCAACCAGTCCCTCAAGTGTCTCAAAAGAGCAGCGTGGTTATAAACCACTACATCTGGGAAATTAATACCCCCATTGGATTTAGGCTGAGTAAGCTTACGTAGCGCGATACGAGCTTGGCCCCCCTTCCATATGAAGGTTCTAATAAGTTTATTAATCTGCTGTGAGTCCTGCTTCGTCAACAGTATGGGAAGTGTTTGCAAGGGGTATAGTAGGCGAGGTATTGCCACCATTTTCAGAAGATTGGCCCTACCAAGGTATGACAGTGGAAGGCGTTCCCATCTCTTGACATCATCGGTCAAGGTGTGTAATACCTTATGTACGTTGATTTTATAGAGTTCTGAAATATAACGTGGGACACTAATACCCAAGTATGTGATATATGTGGACACCCAATGAAAGGGGAAACGTGTGGCCCAAGTTGGACATGTCACAGCGCCGCACAACAACAGGGCCTTCGATTTGTCCATATTAATACTAAAACCCGATATGCAGCCAAATGAAGTAATCCTGTCCATGATCTGAGCTAGGGAACATTCGGGGTCCGAAATATAAAGGAGGATGTCGTCAGCGAAGGCTGAGAGTCTAATTTCCTGACTACCCACTTTTATCCCTCTAAAAACAGACCAATCCTGCAATGTTCTAAGCAGTGGGTCAAGAGCCAAGTTAAATAGGAGGGGCGATAAAGGGCATCCCTGACGGGTTCCCCTTTCCAAGAAAAACCGTTGACCTCTGATCCCGTTAATTAGGAGCGAGGCGGATGGAGTGCTGTAGATATATCGTATATAGTTAATAAAACTCACATCAAACCCCCTTTTCTCCAACACGGTAAATAAGTGTGGCCATAGTACCATGTCGAAAGCCTTATTGGCGTCGAGGCTAAGAAGCATGTTAGAGTCTGTGCAGGGAGACTGGGATGCCGCCACCGCCGCCAGTGCCGTGCGGATCGCCTTAACCGCATGTATGCCAGTCACAAAACCCATTTGTGTCGTGGTGAGAATATCAGGAAGGATGGATTGGAGTCTCGTTGCCATAATCTTAGCTAGAAGTTTGTAATCTACATTTAGGAGACTAATTGGTCTGTAGGAGGAGAGGAAATTAGAGTCCCTGCCAGGTTTAGGGATAATTGTAATAAAAGCTTCATTAAAAAGCGGGGACGGGTAACTCCGTTCGTGTATTGCATGAAACAGTTCCAGTAAAGAGGGGACAATTTAGGCCTGTAACATGCGGTAATAATCACCCGACAAACCATCTGGGCCGGGGACTTACCATGGGGCAAATTAGAGATAGCGGCGTTAATTTCCTCCGCCGTTATTGGACCCATAAGGGCTTCTCTCTGGTCCCTGGTCAAAGGGGGCAGCACGTCATCCGTGAGCAACTGTGTTTGTGTTTCAGTGTCTATTTGTGTCGATTGGAACAAGGACTGAAAGTAGGAATGGAATTGTTCTACTATTTCCTGCGACTTTGTGATAACCCGACCGGTCCTGGGGTGCTGTATGGTAGTTATAACATGACGTTTTTGGGGAGGTCTAGAGATGACCGCCAATAATCTACCAGCCTTATTGCCCCATCTGTAGAATTTATTTTTGGTGTAGTCTAAGCAATGTTTCGCTTGGGTGGCTAAGTAGGTTTAAAGTAGGCGCCTGGCCTGTTTGTATTCGTCAAGAGTAGTCTCTGTAGGGTTAGTGTCACGATCCGGGTATCTGGACGCCATTACTTACCCTTCAGATGCCTCCTAAGGCGGGCTCAGCGTTCCAGGACCGGATTCCGCTGTTCCTGAGTTTCCACATACAGAGTGGTCTTTTCATCAGCCGCGGCCTCCGCTGTGTCCGCGTGGTTAAATGTGCATCTATCAGCCTGGCGTCTCCTGTCTCCGGTGGCCGGCGCCGCCATTACTGTTTCCCAGACCACATGGATTACAAACCAAACTTCCCTCCAAGTGTCTGCATGGGCGCAGCCATCTTGGATTCTGTCATCTGATCATTTCCACCAATCTGCTGTCTGTGTTGTTGATTTGCATAATTGCCTAGCCAACCCCTTCCTTGCTGCAGGTATAAGTAAGCTGTACCTGAGCAAGGAAGACGTCAGTGCTTTGGTTGTCAAACCTAGTTCCTGTTTGTCTCTCTTCTATGATTGTCTTCCAGGTTCCAGCTCCTGTCTCAAGACTTCCACCATAGAGACCCGCACCAGCATTCCACCTGCGGTGTAGCCTGACTCTCCAATCCATTGTGGATTCATCTGTTTCCAGCTACAACATTACCTGCTTCCAGCTCACCTTCCAGCAGAGTACAGCTTCCCTTAAAGGGCCGGTGTCCTTTCTACACTTTACCACTCTCCACCGGAATTATTATTTCTCCGCTCTCAAGTTCTACATTTCAGTTCACATTTCATCGCTCCCAAAGTTCATTTATTATTTAACTGGTTCCAGCCAGTATCCACTCCGTGCTAACAACAGTCTGGTTCCAGCCAGTATCCACAGCAGCTGTTTTACCTTCAGCAACCCAGCTCTTCCTGGAACACCAGCTGGTATAATCCTGGGTTATCTCCATTGCTACAGCCGGGCCTGGTAAGGACTTTCCATCTAGAAGATCATAAGAACTATCTCACACTACCAGTGCCCTGTGGCTCCTGCCATGCTGTAGTACTCAGGAACTGTATTTATTCTTTGCTGACTTTTACGTTTTCTTTTATTGCTGCTGTGATGCGGAGTTGTCATAATAAACATCATTGACTTTTATCTAAGTTGTCGTGGTCACGCCTTCGGGCAGTTATTATTCATGTTACTTACATGTCCAGGGGTCTGATACAACCTCCCAGGTTCCGGTACATCTCAGCCCCTACAACTGAGGCTGCCTCCCGTCAGCTCAGGCCCTCAGTTGTGACAGTAAGCACTGACCTAATGAATCCAGCCGGAGACCAGGATCAAGCGGCCAGGCCGATGCAAGAACTGGCAGCCCGACTAGAACATCAGGAGGCTGCACAGGGCCACATCATCCGCTGTCTCCAGGATCTCTCTACTCGGCTGGATGGGATTCAGACAACTCTCCGTGGATCAGGCGCGTCTGGTGCGTCAACCACAGTGACTCCAGCTATAACCCCACCCACCTTACCCATTTCTGCTCCACGTCTTCATCTTCCAACGCCAGCAAAATTTGACGGATCTCCAAGATTCTGCAGGGGATTTCTCAACCAGTGTGAGATTCAGTTTGAGCTACAACCTGGCAATTTTCCCAGTGACCGTACAAAAATTGCCTACATTATTTCTCTTCTCAGTGGCTCAGCCCTTGATTGGGCATCACCGTTATGGGAGAGGTCCGACACCCTGCTATCTTCTTACACTGCATTTGTGTCAACATTCAGGCGCATCTTCGACGAGCCAGGCCGGGTAACTTCAGCTTCGTCTGAGATTCTCCGTTTACGCCAGGAATCACGTACTGTAGGACAATATCTTATACAGTTCCAGATCCTGGCATCCGAACTGGCATGGAACGACGAGGCCCTGTATGCTGCATTCTGGCATGGTTTATCCGAGCGTATTAAAGATGAGTTAGCTACCAGAGACTTACCCTCCAAGTTAGATGAGCTAATCTCACTTTGTACGAAAGTTGACTTGCGTTTCAGAGAGAGAGCAACTGAGCGTGGAAGATCATCTGCTCCAAAATCTTCTACTCCTCCTCCTCGCCAACTGTCACCAACTACAGATGAACCCATGCAAATTGGCCGTTCCCGTTTAACTCCTGCTGAGCGCCGAAGACGTCTCTCCGAGTTTCTCTGTCTGTATTGTGCAGCTCCGTCTCACACCATTAATGCCTGTCCCAAACGTCCGGGAAACTCCAAATCCTAGCTCGCCAAGGAGAGGGCCGGCTAGGAGTAATGATCTCCTCTCCATCTCCTCAAGATTGTAACCTCCCAGTCTCGCTTCAAGTTGCTCAACGTTATCAGAACGTCATTGCCCTCCTGGATTCCGGAGCAGCTGGGAACTTTATTACTGAAGCCTATGTTAAACGGTGGTCCCTACCCACCGAGAGACTTCCTTCGTCCTTTTCCTTAACTGCTGTGGATGGCAGTAAAATTTTTGATACAGTTATTTCTCTAAGGACTCTACCAGTTCGTCTGAGAGTGGGAGTTCTTCATTCCGAACTTATTTCATTTTTAGTGATTCCAAGAGCCACACATCCTGTGGTCCTGGGCCTTCCATGGCTCCGTCTTCACAATCCTACAATTGATTGGACGACTACGCAAATCCTGGCATGGGGTTCCTCCTGTACTAAGACATGTTTGTTTAAAGTGTTGCCTGTCTGTTCTTCCTCCCCCAGGTCGTCTGATGTTCCACCTCCTCCATATCAAGATTTCACGGATGTGTTCAGTAAAGCTTCTGCTGATATCCTTCCTCCTCATAGAGAATGGGACTGCCCGATTGATCTCGTTCCAGGGAAGGTTCCACCTCGAGGCCGAACTTATCCGTTGTCTCTCCCCGAGACACATTCTATGGAGGAATACATTAAAGAGAACCTAGCAAAGGGGTTCATTCGACCTTCTTCTTCTCCAGCCGGCGCAGGCTTCTTTTTTGTAAAGAAGAAAGATGGTGGTCTGCGGCCGTGCATCGACTACAGAGGTTTGAACGACATTACCATCAAGAACCGCTATCCTTTACCCCTGATTACTGAGCTCTTTGACAGAGTTAGCGGAGCTACCATCTTTACAAAGCTGGACCTGAGAGGTGCATACAATCTCATCCGGATCCGTGAGGGTGACGAGTGGAAGACCGCATTTAACACCCGTGACGGACATTATGAGTACCTCGTCATGCCCTTCGGATTGAGCAATGCTCCAGCTGTCTTCCAGCATTTCGTCAATGAGATCTTCAGAGACATTCTATACCGTCATGTCGTGGTCTATCTAGATGATATCCTCATTTTTGCCAACGATTTAGAGGAACATCGTTTCTGGGTAAAGGAGGTTCTGTCCCGTCTCCGTGTCAATCATCTCTACTGCAAATTAGAGAAATGCGTCTTTGAAGTCAAGTCCATTCCGTTTCTAGGGTACATTGTGTCCGGTTCCGGACTAGAGATGGATCCTGAGAAACTACAAGCAATCCAAAATTGGCCGGTACCCTTAACCCTCAAAGGGGTCCAGAGGTTCTTAGGGTTCGCCAATTATTACCGAAAGTTTATACGAGACTTTTCCACCATTGTGGCGCCTATTACTGCTTTCACCAAGAAGGGTGCTAACCCGTCCAAGTGGTCTGAAGAAGCCATGCAAGCTTTTCATCTTTTAAAACAGAGGTTCATCTCTGCACCTGTCCTGAAACAGCCTGACATCGACTCTCCTTTCATCTTAGAGGTGGATGCCTCCTCCGTTGG
The DNA here is from genome assembly GCF_028390025.1 of Pseudophryne corroboree. Taxonomy (NCBI): domain Eukaryota; kingdom Metazoa; phylum Chordata; class Amphibia; order Anura; family Myobatrachidae; genus Pseudophryne; species Pseudophryne corroboree. The sequence continues at coordinate 110,356 of NW_026970433.1, forward strand.
AGTAGGAGCGGTGTTATCTCAGAGGGCTAAAGATGGTCATTTACATCCTTGCAGTTTCTTCTCACGGAAGTTCTCCCCAGCGGAGCGCAACTATGCCATTGGCGACCAGGAGTTGCTAGCCATCAAGCTCGCTCTAGAGGAGTGGAGATATCTGTTGGAGGGAGCTTCTCATTCAATCACCATCCTTACAGACCACAAGAACCTTCTATATCTAAAAGGCGCACAATGTCTCAACCCTCGTCAGGCCAGATGGGCACTTTTCTTTTCCAGGTTCGACTTTAAACTCCAGTTCTGTCCGGGCTCTCAGAATCGCAAGGCCGATGCCCTTTCCCGCTCATGGGAGCAAGAAAATGAGTCAGAGTCTTCAGACAAGCATCCTATTATAAATCCGTTGGCATTCTCCACGGTAGGGATGGACTCTACGCCCCCATCAGGGAAAAGTTTTGTGAAGCCGACACTAAGGAAGAAGCTCATGCATTGGGCCCATGCTTCCCGTTTTGCCGGACATACAGGTATCCAAAAAACCCTGGAGTTTATCTCTAGGTCCTATTGGTGGCCAACTCTGAAAAAGGACGTCTTGGAGTTTATTGCATCTTGCCCAAAGTGTGCCCAACATAAAGTATCCCGCCAGTCGCCTGCGGGGCAACTGGTTCCACTATCCGTTCCCCGTCGACCATGGACCCACTTGTCGATGGATTTCATTACAGACTTACCCATGTGCAACAAGTTCAATACCATCTGGGTGGTAGTTGACCGGTTCACCAAGATGGCACACTTCATTCCTCTCACCGGTCTTCCGTCAGCTTCCAAGTTGGCTCAAGTATTCATACAAGAGATCTTCCGACTCCACGGTCTTCCAGAAGAAATTATCTCAGATCGAGGAGTTCAATTCACAGCCAAATTCTGGCGAAGTTTATGTCAAGTCCTCCAAGTCAAGTTAAAGTTTTCCACGGCTTACCATCCTCAGACCAATGGTCAAACTGAGAGGGTGAATCAGGACTTGGAGGCCTTCCTCCGCATCTATGTGTCCTCCTCTCAAGATGACTGGGTTCAATTACTTCCCTGGGCCGAGTTCTGTCATAACAACCAGTATCATTCTTCATCTTCTTCAACACCATTCTTCACCAACTTTGGATTCCACCCTAAAGTCCCTGAGTTCCAACCGCTTCCAGCAACTTCTGTTCCCGCAGTGGATATCACCTTGCATCAGTTTGCCAATATCTGGAAGAGCGTACGATCAGCTCTGCTCAAGGCATCGTTCAGGTACAAGAAGTTTGCGGATAAGAAGCGTCGAGCAGTTCCTGCTCTCAAGGTGGGTGATCGGGTATGGTTATCCACGAAGAATTTGAGGTTAAGAGTTCCCAGTATGAAGTTTGCACCTCGCTACATCGGTCCTTTCAAAATTGATCAAGTCATCAATCCTGTTGCTTACAGACTCCAGTTACCTCCCTTCTTAAAAATACCCAGGACATTCCATGTTTCCCTGTTGAAACCGCTAATCTTGAATCGGTTTCATTCCTCACTTCCACCAACTCCGAAAGTCCAAACTCAACGAGGCGTTGAGTATGAAGTGGCCAAGATCCTGGACTCACGTCACCGTTACGGTCAACTTCAGTATCTCATTGACTGGAAGGGCTATGGTCCTGAAGAACGCTCTTGGACCAATGCCTCTGACGTCCATGCTCCTGCCTTGGTCCGAAATTTCCACACAAAGTTTCCTTTAAAGCCTAAGAAGTGTCCTGGGGCCACTCCTAAAGGGGGGGGTGCTGTCACGATCCGGGTATCTGGACGCCATTACTTACCCTTCAGATGCCTCCTAAGGCGGGCTCAGCGTTCCAGGACCGGATTCCGCTGTTCCTGAGTTTCCACATACAGAGTGGTCTTTTCATCAGCCGCGGCCTCCGCTGTGTCCGCGTGGTTAAATGTGCATCTATCAGCCTGGCGTCTCCGGTGGCCGGCGCCGCCATTACTGTTTCCCAGACCACATGGATTACAAACCAAACTTCCCTCCAAGTGTCTGCATGGGCGCAGCCATCTTGGATTCTGTCATCTGATCATTTCCACCAATCTGCTGTCTGTGTTGTTGATTTGCATAATTGCCTAGCCAACCCCTTCCTTGCTGCAGGTATAAGTAAGCTGTACCTGAGCAAGGAAGACGTCAGTGCTTTGGTTGTCAAACCTAGTTCCTGTTTGTCTCTCTTCTATGATTGTCTTCCAGGTTCCAGCTCCTGTCTCAAGACTTCCACCATAGAGACCCGCACCAGCATTCCACCTGCGGTGTAGCCTGACTCTCCAATCCATTGTGGATTCATCTGTTTCCAGCTACAACACTACCTGCTTCCAGCCTCAGCTTCCAGCAGAGTACAGCTTCCCTTAAAGGGCCGGTGTCCTTTCTACACTTTACCACTCTCCACCGGAATTATTATTTCTCCGCTCTCAAGTTCTACATTTCAGTTCACATTTCATCGCTCCCAAAGTTCATTTATTATTTAACTGGTTCCAGCCAGTATCCACTCCGTGCTAACAACAGTCTGGTTCCAGCCAGTATCCACAGCAGCTGTTTTACCTTCAGCAACCCAGCTCTTCCTGGAACACCAGCTGGTATAATCCTGGGTTATCTCCATTGCTACAGCCGGGCCTGGTAAGGACTTTCCATCTAGAAGATCATAAGAACTATCTCACACTACCAGTGCCCTGTGGCTCCTGCCATGCTGTAGTACTCAGGAACTGTATTTATTCTTTGCTGACTTTTACGTTTTCTTTTATTGCTGCTGTGATGCGGAGTTGTCATAATAAACATCATTGACTTTTATCTAAGTTGTCGTGGTCACGCCTTCGGGCAGTTATTATTCATGTTACTTACATGTCCAGGGGTCTGATACAACCTCCCAGGTTCCGGTACATCTCAGCCCCTACAACTGAGGCTGCCTCCCGTCAGCTCAGGCCCTCAGTTGTGACAGTTAGCAGTATATGTTTGGAAGGTCCTGGACATAGTAGCTTTTAACGTTGTGTATTCCAATTTAGAGTCTCTTTTCTTCCGAGAGACATAACTAATAATATGACCCCTCATCACTGCCTTTGAGGCATTCCAGAAAATCTCGGGCTTGTCCCAATAGTCTATGTTGTCATCAATGTAATTGGTCCAATGATAGGTTAGGTATGATTTAAAATCCTCTGAATTTGCCAAATATTGCGGGAACCGCCAAATACGATCTGTCGGGTGCATATGGGGATGGGCCAGCGCTAGCGTGACGGGGGCATGATCAGAGATCAATATATCGAGTATGTCTACCCCCGCGATCTGGGATACTAAGTCATCAGCTATTAAAAACCTGTCAATGCGAGACAAGGTTTCATGTGCTAGCGACAAATGGGTGTGTGTCCTGTCAGTCGGGTGCAGCAATCTCCATGGGTCAGAGAGGTCCAGTGAGTCTCGAAAGGCCAGTAGATGCCTGCTCTGGGAGTCAGTAGTTCTCGGCACACTTGGTGATCTGTCAACTGTGGGGTCGTCCACCATGTTATAGTCCCCCCCCCCCCACTATCAAGGAGTAGTTAGTTCTGCTTAAAAGAATGTGGGCAATGTCCTGAATAAATGTATGTGTATTGACATTGGGGGCGTATAAATTGACAAGTGTGTATTTGGTATGAAAAAGCTCTATGTCCATAATGATATACCTGCCTTCGGGATCTATGATTTCTGACAGGATAGTAACAGGTAGGTTTTTCTGAAAAAGTATCGCTACCCCTCTGGTCTTCGTTCGAAAGGGAGCAGCTATACAGGGGCCAAGCCATGGTGCCTTCAGGACATTTTCCTCCCCCACCAGCCAGTGGGTCTCCTGTAAGAAAATAACATCTGGATGGAAACGTTTGCGGTGTGCGGTCACACGTCATCGCTTGATTGGGGAGTTAAGTCCCCCTACATTCCAGGAAATTAATTGTATCGGCTTCGGGGGTAGTACCTCATCTGAGGAAGGAACTACAGACGGCATGGCTACCCAATCCCCTCAGGGTAATGTGAAACTTGACTGGTAATCAATAAATTCAGGCGGACAGCGGCGGCCCCCCTCCCACACCAAGGTCGCCAGGACATCATCAATTTCAACCATACAAACACCAGCATGACATAAAATCTATAACACAGTCTTAATGTGTGAAACAACAATAATGAACCATGATGACTCGTAACTCCTTTTTCCAACATTTTCTCAACTTCCAAAACCATAGTGGGCACCAACTGGGTCCAGTGGTGCGCACACAAAAATCCAACAAAATAAGTATTAAATTATTAAGGTGAACACTTATAGTATGGTACTATATTATCTATAAACTGAAGACTATGCCAATCAATGGCTAGCACATATCCGCCCGAGGCGGGAGTTCCCGATACAATCAACCCGTTGTTCCCTCCCGACCAACACCCTATCCATCAGGTGATTTTGATGGGGATTTATGAGTCAGAAAACGAGATCTCGCCACTTCCGGGTCCGTGTAAAACACCTGATTACTGTTCTCTGTGACCCGTAATTTAGCTGGGTACAACAGAGCAAACCTGATGTTTTTACTATGTAAATAGGAGCAAACTTCAGAGAATTCCTTTCGTTTCTGAGCCACTGCAACTGAGAAGTCTTGGAATATCAAGATTTTGTGACCTTTGACCAACAGTTCTCTAGTTTTACGGTAGGCTGAGAGAACCTGTTCTTTGGCTCTATAATCAAGGTAGCGAGCAATGACCGGGCGCGAGCGCTGCCGCGCTCCATCCTGCATAGCACCCAACCTATGGACTCTTTCGAGATGTGGGATTTCCATATCATCTATAATTCCCAACGAGTTTGGGAGGTCTACAGAAAGATATGAGGAGAGAGCCTGGCCCATCAAGGACTCCGGAACACCTATAAATCAAAGGTTATTCCTACGAGATCTATTCTCCAGGTCCTCGACTTTATCCTGCAGTTGCTGTATATAGGTATGCTGGGAAGCTATCCCCGCCTGACAGGATTGGACCAGGTCCTCAGTGTCTCCCAGTCTCATTTCCAATGCGGTAAGACGCGTTGCATGAGAGTCTATGCGAGCCAGGCCCGATTCTAAGCGGGCCTGAAGGTCGTCAAATCGCCTATCAAGTAAGGGCATGAGAAAATCAGAAATCTCTTTAGCCGTTAGAGGAGGGGTTTTGTCACTGGGCAAATTAGGTGGTTCCGACCAGTGTCCAACCGGGGAGGGTGGACCTGATTTAGGGAGGGGCTCTTTCCCTTTTCCCCCCTTATAGGAAGTGTTGGACTGTTTCAGGGGCATGGTCTTGTCGAGGTATTTGTCCATACCCCAGAGGGTGAAAAATGGGGCAATCAACATCACCTCTAAGTGAAAATGCAAGAGGAAATAAAAAAGCAATACCCAAAGGTATGGTGGGACTTGCCTGACAGTGTGTTTGCCTAGACCTTGGAAGGATTGGACCTGGACCAAGCCCCCTCAATTGACTTTTTAACAACTTGGACCCTTAAAAGAACCTGTATTACACCGTGGAGGATTCACATCTACCACCCTCTGAGGAACAGCCATTTGCGGACGCAGATTCGCCTAATTACCTCAAGGGACGCTGGTGGTAACTATAACTCACGGATAGGATATAGGGTCCTTTTATTCAAGGGGACTATCATAGGAACAGGTTCTATATAATACCTACCTTCTGCAAGGACTTTTGACACTAGGAAAAACACCTATCTTGATTGATATTTGAATTTATGTGGCAGTTGCCAGCTATGTGCACTTGATTCAACCATCATATATATACTTTTTAAATACATTTTTACTCCATGTTTTAATAAAACAAAGATTTTACATGCTACCTGTTTTTGCTTATGTGACCATTTAAGCGCTGTATTTCCTTGTTAACATCACCTCTAAGTACTGTTTCCCCTAATATGGACAGTGGCAAAGATACAGAAGCAGTTACATACAGAGCTCGGGCGGAGGTGCTAGGCCAAGCCTATTATCTAGAGCATACTGCAACCCGCAGGGGGGCTTATGAAGCAGCCCCGGCAGCAAACCACAGCAATTTTTAACTAGAGTATAAGCATATATCTAGAGACAATATACTATGCATCCAAAAACAGTATGTTATGTCAAGCAATACAGAATGGAATACTGAAATGAAAATAACAAACGTCACATGTGAGCTATATATGAAAAATAACAAACATTTTAAGAAGGTTCCGATAGGAACAGCAGAAAGTGGGATGGTATCAGGATACTGAAAAGTGAATCCAAGACAGCGGATAAAGGCTATGGCCAGGAGTCAAATATACCAAGTGTAAAGTCCTCGTCTGAGGGTAGAAACCGCCGGAGCAGCCCCAGCCGGTGTCACGTAGTATCCTTTAAGACAAGAGGCCTCCCAGCAATAGTAGATAGGAAACAGCAGGCGTAGGCTAGGGCAGTGGTTCCCAAACTTTTTTGAATCACGGCACCCTAGAACATCAGAATTTTTTTCACGGCACCCCAAGGCCAAAAATTTCTTATTGATAAATTTAGAATAAAATATTAAATGAAGTAAATTGTATTTATAGACCACAAGTTCCCCCTGCACACGAGCACATCCTGCACATCACCAACCCTTCCCAGCCAGGTGACTCCAGTCACCGGTTACTCCCCCCCCCTGCACCTGAGAGCACAACATCTTCTTCTCCTCCCACCCCACTCCCCCCTCTCCTCTCCTCTCCCCCCCCCCCCAACCCGACAGGTGACTCCGTGACATCCCGCACAAAACCACCCCTTCCCAGCCGGGTGACTCCAGTCACCATTTACCTCCCCCCCGCCCTCCTTGCACCTGAGAGCACAACATCTTCTTCTCCTCCTCGCCACCCCCCACCCCGACGGGTGACTCTGCGACATTCCGCACGCTCCTTCCCCCCACGGCGCCAGCTGATTACACGCGCGAGCATCGCCCGCACTGACGGCCGCTCCAGCCGCCCGCGCTCTCCTCTCTCTCCCCCCCGCTAATTACTTACTAGACGCCGCTCCAGACGGGCCGCACTTCACCCCCGGCTAAGTACACTCTGGACGGCAGCACGCACCTCCTTCCCCCGGCTGACTAGCCTGGATGCTCCTGCAGCACACACTCTCCCCTTCCATACTCTCTGGCTCCGGCTAAGGCTGCGGCGGCGGCACCCCTGTGACAGCGCTGCGGCACCCCAGGGAGCCGCGGCGCACAGTTTGGGAACCCATGGGCTAGGGGACAGTTAGTGGAAAGTACTGATCCGTCTCCAACCCCGTGGAACCGGAGGGTGAGATCCAGTAAGCCTCCAGCAGCTAGTTCCCCCTGTGGGTGTACAGGAGACTCCCGTACGTGCTAACGGTGCACGAGTAAGGTGCAGGGAGGGGAGAGTGAAGTGTGGAAGTAGAAGGATAGGTACGACTGTGAAGGATAATTAATCAGCAAGGGAGGGAATGGTCCACACAATAGGGGGGAAGGATTCAAGTGTGGGGTAAGAAAAAGGAGGAAAGGGGAATTTATTAGTAAAAAGTGTGGGGGGGGGGGGGGGCAAACAATATTAGTACCTGGTGTGCCCAGAGGGCCTTGCATGTGAGTGGAGGATGGTAGTGGTATGCCCCCGAACACCAGCCAGGGAGCAGATCCAGACAATGCAGCCACAGACTCCCTCAGGTGTTGGCAGTAGAAGGAGAAGGCTGCAAGCCCCAGCAGGTCTACAAAGAAGGGAGGCGGGTCAGCACGTTCCTTTCCGGGCTGAAAGTGGGCGCTGTTATAGCCGCTCTGCTCGCCCGCCAGCCCCGGCATCCATCCTCACAGAAACAGGCACCCGCGTGAAGCCGCAGCCGCGGGAGGGGGGGTGCAAGCCGCGTGGAGCAGGCAGAAGCAGCAGGTCCGAATCCACTACCACCTCAGCCCCCGGGAGACCCGCCGGCGGCACAAGGGCTAAGTCCCGTCTGACGCGGCCGGTCTGATGCCACACAGCTGAGCCGATGTGCGGCAGGGGGGGGGGGAGTCGATGCTTTCAGCAGTCCCACAAAGCAGGGGCGGTCGGGTGCGGGATGATTCCTCCGTCCGGGTAAGGGCAGCGGTGCTCCCGCGATGATGCCTCCCGCCCTGTTGTCCAGGCCCCCAGCGATCAATCCCGGGGATCCACAGGCTTCATGTCCCAGTCGCGACGGCACCCTCTGAGGAAGGGTAATCCGCAGCTGAACCCCTCACACAAACGGGGCCCGCAGTGGGAGAATATAGGAGGGAGGGAAAGGGCACAGTGATCTGCGCTTCATGTGCGGTCCTCCCCGGGTATACACTGGGGAGAAGCAGCCGTCTACACTGCTCAACTGAACGGCCTGACTTCCGGGGAAAAAATAGGTCTGCAGGGGTGAGCAAGGTATCAAACTGCTCCTTAGTATTGGGGAACACACTCCCCCAAGAATTAAAGCCCTCCAAAACCCAGGAGAGGAGGATTGAGGGAGATTGTCCAGATCCCTATGTAGACATAAAGTAAGAAGCGGCCATGCTGGATGCCCCGCCCACCGGAAGTCCTCAGATCCTAATTCTATATAAAAAATTGTCTGTGGAAAAGAAGCTCCTTTAAGATGGCCGCCGCAGGAGAAATAAATGATGATGCAGAACAGTATCCTAGTAGGAAGCCTGGGCCGCAGCCCCGCAAGCTGGCATATGCAAAGTACGAATCTCCGGATGCCGGAAATGGGGCGGATGTGACGTCACACGCGGCCTGGACAGGAAGTCCGCGTCTTTTAGTGTTTTGTACCTCTTAAACTCTCTGTTTAATGCATTTTAGATTTGAAGTTAGCGGTTTAGCTCCACATAGGTCCCTCTCCATGCAGAGTATTTGTAATGTGTAATTTTACATTCCAAGCTCTTGATTGTTTTAATTACAGGAAGTGATGTAGCTAATCACTTCCTGTCATGCTCTGAGTAAGTTGGGGTTCCGACAACCAAGTTTTGGCTGAAGGGACAGCTACCTGTGAGGAGAGTAAACGAGGTGGCTGAATGTAATTCCTCCTCATGGGGTGGAGGCCAAACTAAGTGTTAACGTTGGCCGGAGGGCGCAAAGAAAAGGAGGACTTCGTAGGAAGATTACTGTAGTTTTAATGAATAATCAGGCTGTGCACGAATATTGGAGAAATTGATGAAACTGGAAGAATTAGAGTCTATGATTAAATGACATGAAGAGTGAAGCTGAAGAACTTCGGTAAAGAAGAACTGAAGACTGTGATTAAAAGACGAGGCTGAAGAACTTGGACTTTGAAGAAATGAATACGTCTGCGGGAACCGCCGTTAGCACCTGGAGCTCCTCTATGACCTGGGACACCGTGGGCATTTCCACGAGTGGCAACGGACTTAGACAGCAGAACTGCAGCAGCGTTTAGGTAACCGATAAATGAGAGCAACCAGGTCCAGGGCACCAGAAGTAACCTGGGAGCACAGAGCTGGAGAACCTTTCACAAAGACGTAACTTGAAGCACTTGCACTCTCCCTCTGAGCCAGCCCCCTTTTGTAAGAGGAGAACACGCAGGATTGGCTGGACATAGAATGGGAACTTCATTGGTAATGCTCTGGTCTCCAACATGGCTGCCCCCAGCACAGGAGACATACTTAGCTGTTAGCACACAGCTTTAGCCAGCTTCGGTCTCTGACACACTATACTGTGTCACCACTAGAGGACCTTACCGCAGCGATCCCCACCGCAGCGCCCGGCTCTCCTTATCATCCACTCGGGTCCCATCCAGTTCCCTCTCAGAAGGAGCCGGAGTGGGTGAGAATGTTGCAAAATAATATGTCAATGCTTGCAAAGAAATTCTCTGGATCTGAACAACAGACTAAATATTGGAGGCAGTCTGTGGAGGATGCACTGTTTACTGACCCCTCCATATCATCCACTCGGGTCCCATCCAGTTCCCAGAAAAGGTCTCTGGCCAAGATAATGCAAGGGGACACAGACAGAGATTCCGACTCTGACGTCGACACTGGGGATTTGAGAGGGGTAGACCCGAAATTAAACTCCCGGCCCTCGGCAGCTGCACATCCGTCCAGGAGGACCCACCGCTAGCAGCTCCCTGCTGCCACAGCCGCACCAACCAGCAGGACGGCCAGAGCCGGATTAAGGGGGTGCCCAGGGGGTCAGTACCCCAGGCCCCCCTGTGTTAAGGGGCCCCCCGGCCGGAGCTCTGCACCGCCCTACAGGTTGCCAGGGCAGGAGGGATCCACGCTGTGCATGCGGCTTCCTCCCCCCTCCTCTCGGGCAGCACGGTCAAGCAATCTCCAGCCTTCGCTGCTGCCAGGAGAGATGCTGCTGGTGGCAGAGGCTGGAGATTGCTTGACTCAGTCCCCGACCTTGCTGCCCGAGAGGAGGGGGGAGGAAGCTGCATGCACAGCCGCACTCCTCCCCCGGCAGCACGGATCCCTCCTGCCCTGGCAGCCTGGTGTCTCCTCTTCTCTCCCTGCTGCAGCATGGCTCCCATTGCCTTTGACCGCGGGAGGTGAGTAGTGTGTGCAGGGGGGGGCTGTGGGGGCTGATGGTCGGCGGGGGGGCCTCCTGTCTTTGGTGCCCTGGGCTCCCCGAGGGCTTGATTCTTCCCTGGGGACGGCAACCCCCAGGAGCACCCAACCAGAGGTAAGACTCCAGAGCCTGACAGAGCTCCGAACACCCTTGTGCTTTCATCGGGTTCTTGGTATGAAAGGCCCGTACTAATCTTGGAGCGTGGACGTCCTCTTCAGAAACCCAGGACCTTTCCTCTGGTCCATATCCCTTCCAATCAATAAGATATTGGAAACGACAATATCTTTTACGACAGTCAAGGATCCTCTGAACTTCAAATTCTTTTCCTTGAGCAGCTTGCACCTTGGGAGGTCTAGGGAGCACAGCCTGAAAATGGTTAAGTATGAGAGGCTTCAGTAAGGAGATGTGAAATGCATTTGGGATTTTCAAGTACGGAGGCAATGTCACTTTGTATGCTACTGGATTCAATACTTTTTCAATAGGATATGGTCCACTGATTCTGGGGGCAAATTTCTTGGAAGGGACTTTGAGTCTTAAGTTTCGAGTAGAATTCCAGACTTGATCCCCCACTTTGAGACTAGGGATCCGTTTCCGATCTGCAAAAAAAATTTATTTATTGGACGTTTTAAGCAGAGCCTCATGAACATGTCTCCACATCTTAGTGAATTGCTGAAGGGCTAATTCTACGGCTGGTACTTTGAGAGCTGGAAGAGATTGAAAAACAGGAACATGTGGATGAAGTCCATAATTCACATAAAAGGGTGTGGAATGGGTAGCAGAATGGTAAAGATTATTATGAGCAAATTCAGCAAATGGAAGATAGTCCAGCCAATCATCCTAAGAAGAAGACATGAAGAGTCGTAGGAAAGTCTCTAAGTCTTGGTTCACTCTCTTAGTCTGGCCATCCGATTGGGGATGGCATGCAGAGGAGAAAAACTTAATTTCATTCCAAGGGCTGAACTCAGTGCTCTCCAGAATTTAGCCACAAATTGAGGCTCTCGATCAGAAACTCTCTTGTGGAAGGTCCATGTAACCAGAAGATGTCTGATATGAACAATTTCGATAGCTGTGGAGGGGTTGGAAGACCTGTGAGTGGGATAAAGTGCGCCATCTTGGAAAATCGGTCCACAATGACCCAAATGGTGTTTCGTCCTCTGGAGACAGGCAGTTCAGTTATAAAATCCATGGAGATGTGTGTCCAGGGTTTTTGTGGAACCGATAGTGAATGAAGAAGACCAGATGGTGATCCTCTTAGACTTTTATGTTGGGTGCACTTTGGGTAGGCAGCTATGAATTCCAAAACATTCATCTTCTGATGAGGCCACCAATAAGAGCGTTAGATGAACTTAAGAGTCTTGAGGCTACCTGCATGACCCATACAAGGTGAGGTATGAGCCCACGTGAGCAGTCTTTTTCAGAGTTCTGGTGCAACAAAGGTTCTTCCTGGTGAAGGAAGTGAAGTAGTACGAGTTGCAGCAAAGGAAGAAGGATCTAGGATGAATTGTCTGTCCAGAAGATCTGTGGACTCATCTGAATTAAATGAATGAGAAAGTGCATCTGCTTTCCGATTAAGAGACCCTGGATGATAACTGAGTTGAAAGAAAAATGGGAAAAGAAGAGTGCCCACCTAATCTTCAGGAAAATAAGCACAAGGATGAGCTTTCTGATCCTCGAAGAACTGGGATAAGATGGCCCTCACTCCTACTGAAGAAGCATCCACCTCTACCTGAAAAGGACGACTGAGATCAGGTTGCCAAAAAATAGGAGCTGACATGAAAGCCTCTTTCAGAAACTAAAAGGCTTTTAGTGCCTCAGGTGGCCAAGCTGCAGGATTAGACCCTTTTCTTGTTAGTGCTGTAATCGGAGAAATGATGGAGGAGTAAACTTTAATGAACTTCCTATAGAAGTTGGTGAAGCCAAAAAATGCTGGATTCCCTTCAGAGTGGTAGGAAGGGTCCAATCTCTGATTGCTTGGACTTTGTCAGGATCCATCTGTAATTTCCTTTTGGAAATGATGTAATCTAAGAAGGGGATGGAGGACACCTCAAACGTGCACTTCTCCAGTTTACAAAAGAGTCAATTTCCCCTTAGACGTCTCAAAACTTCTCTGACCTGTTCCCGATGGACCTTCAGATCTTTGGAAAATATTAAAATATCGTCCAGATACACAACCAGGCACTTATAGAGGAGATCTCAAAATAATTTGTTGACATAATTCTGGAAGACTGCTGGAGCATTGCATAAGCCAAAGGGCATCACCAGATATTCGTAATGCCTGTCGCGAGTATTGAACGCAGTCTTCCACTCGTCTCCTGTGCAAATGCATATAAGGTTATAAGCTCCACGCAGGCCTAATTTGGTAAAAATGGTAGCCCCCTTTAGTCGGTCATATAGTTCGGCAATCAAGGGCAAGGGGTATCTGTTCTCAACTGTAACTTCGTTGAGGCCCCGGCAGTCGATGCAAGGCCGTAAGCCCCATCCTTCTTCTTTAAAAAAAACCCTGCCCCGGCTGGAGAAGAGGAAGGGCAAAGGAACACTTTGGCCAAATTCTCCTGTATATACTCAGACATCGTTTGGGTTTCCGGGGAGATAAAGGGTACATTCGGCATCTGGTAGGTGCTTTACCAGGCAGTAAATCGATAGGGAAGTTCCAACTTTGGTGGGGAGGCAAGGTATCCGCCCCATGCTTACTGAAGACATCCAGAAAAGGCTGATTGGCATCAGTGGAGTGTAGGGTATGGAGTGGCTTGACGGTGGATAAACAGCTTTGAGAACACGACTCCCCCCAAGCGAGTACATCCATAGTTTGCCAATCCAAGCGGGGGTTGTGCTCCTGCAACCACGGGAATCCTAGGATTATATTTTGAGAGGCTTTGGGAATTACCAGGAAAGAGATAGCTTCAGAATGGAGAATACCACCTTTCATCTTCAGAGGAACCGTACAGTGGGTGATGTTCCCTTCAGGGATATAACTTCCATCAACTGCGGTGATAGAGATAGTTCACTCCAAACTAATAGTTGGTATTTCAGACTGTCGGACTAAGGCGGACGTAATGAAACTTTCTGCAGCTCCAGAATCCAAAAGTGTTGCAACATGAAGGGAGATAGAGGGAAGTTCCAGACATACAGCCAACAGTGATTCCTTCCTGATAAATTGGTTGGGGAATGCTCCTATCTTAACCTCTCCTGCGTAAGTTAGGAGCGGGAGTTTCCCGGTTGCTGAACACAAGACTTAACAAAGTGGTCGGCCGCCCCACAATACATGCAGAGGTTGCCCTGTCTGCGTCTTTGACGTTCCTCATTGGTGAGATGAGAGTGGTTAACCTGCATGGGTTCTTCAGTAGATGGTGAGGATGGTCTAGGAGTGGGACAGGCCTGAGGTTTGGGTTGCTTGAACCTTGTTCTCTCAAGACAGCGCTCCTTGTATCTTAGATCAATCTTGTTACATAAAGAAATTAGCTGATCGAGCTTAACTGGCACATCCTGAGTGGCCAGGTCATCTTTAATTTTGTCAGAGAGACCATTCCAAAAGACGGCAATGAGAGCCTCTTCATTCCAGCCCACTTTGGAAGAAAGAGTACAGAATTGGATCATGTACTGGGTGACAGAACGGGTTTCCTGACACAGACGCAGAATCTCCAAAGAGGCACCGGTGGTCCGGCCTGGCTCGTCAAAGATTTTATGAAAAGTTGCCACGAATTCCGGGTAATTCGAGAGTATGGGATCAGTTCTCTGCCATAAGGGTGAAGCCCAATCCAGAGCCTGTCCGGTCAAAAGTGAAATGATGTATGCGATTTTGGTCCGATCAGATGGAAAGTTAGCTGACTGAAGCTCAAACTGGATCTCGCATTGATTGAGGAACCCTCGGCATTCCTTTGGACTACCATCAAATTTACTGGGTGGCAGTAGTTGTAAACAAGGAACTGGAATCAACACAGGAGGATTAGGTGCTGGTGGATTGGAAGCTGAAACTGGAATCCGAGATGTGGATATGGCTGCATGAAGAGAATCCAAACGAGTGGACATATTCTGCATCAACTGTACAATCTATGCCTGCATGGCCTCCTGTTTATTTAGACGAGACAGAATATCCACAGAGGCATCGCCCCCGGTAGCCTGCTCACTTGCTGGATCCATTGGGCCAGTGATTACTGTCACGCTCGGCGTAAGTTGGGGTTCCGACAACCGAGTTTTGGCTGAAGGGACAGCTACCTGTGAGGAGAGTAAACGAGGTGGCTGAATGTAATTCCTCCTCATGGGGTGGAGGCCAAACTAATTGTTAATGTTGGCCCGAGGGCGTAAACGAAAAGGAGGACTTCGTAGGAAGGTAACTGTAGTTTTAATGAATAATCAGGCTGTACACGAATATTGGAGAAATTGATGAAACTGGAAGAATTAGAGTCTATGGTTAAATGACTTAAAGAGTGAAGCTGAAGAACTCCGGTAAAGTAGAACTGAAGACTGTGATTGAAAGACGAGGCTGTAGAACTTGGACTTTGAAGAAATAAAGACTGCTGCGAGAAACACCGTTAGCACCTAGAGCTTCTACGATTTGGGACCCCGTGGACCCTTCTAAGAGTGGTGACGGACTTAGACAGCAGGACTGCAGCAGCGTTTAGGTAACCGATGGATGAGAGCAACCAGGACCAGGGCACCAGAAGTAACCTGGGAGCACAGAGCTGGAGAACCTTTCACAAAGAGGTAACTTGAAGCACTGGCACTCTCCGTCTGAGCCAGCCCCCTTTTGTAAGGGGAGAACACGCAGGATTGGCTGGACACAGAATGGGAACTTCATTGGTAATGCTCTGGTCTCCAACATGGCTGCCCCCAGCACAGGAGACATACTTAGCTGTTAGCACACAGCTTTAGCCAGCTTCTGTCTCTGACACACTGTACTGTGTCACCACTAGAGGACCTTACTGCAGCGATCCCCACCGCAGCGCCCGATTCTCCAGACCCTCGGCAGCCGCATATCCGTCCAGGAGGACCCACCGCCAGCAGCTCCCTGCCGCCGCGCCAACCAGTGGGACGGCAACCCCCTGGGAGCTATACACTTCCCATACCATGCTGGGTATATATAGATGGATTGTACCATTCACACACCACCCCCTGATGAAGTCCAACCAGATGAAATGTGTTGGATGATACATGATTCCACCCCTCTTCTTAAGTTAAGCATTTTTAATCATTACATTATCCTTCATGCATATAGATTATTTTTTTTTTTATGGCTCCTAGACCGTTTTTTTAGGAGAAACCTAGACGATATTTCCATACACATTTTTTATCTTTTTGCATATTATGTATTTTATCTCTGTGAATTGTTAGTGTCAATACTGAAATAAAACCTTCTATTTACTTCTTTTAAATATACAGTCTACCCTTATATGTCACCAGTGGTCACTTAGAAATATCTTATCCAGTTTTTTTATATATAGTGGCAGGAGAGGTACTTTGCCACCTGTAAGCTACACACAGGGTCCTCGGGGTGGATGGGAAGTGTGGATGGACCGGGATCCCATCCATTTGGCCCAGACCAGGTCTTATATGCTTCTTAGCCCAAGAAGCTGCTTCTTCGCCCAAGAAGCTGCTTCTTCAGCCAGCACCTGGGTGCTTGGTTTAAAGCAGAGTCTCTCCCATGAGTCAGGGCTCCTGAAGGCAGTTAGTGTCCAGGTGATAGGCCTGCTAGGGACAGTGGGATCTGGAGGGCTGGGCCACTAGTGTCAGGATGCCGGATCCTGAAGGGTTCCTTATTAAGTAAGAGGGAGTGAGGCAGGGCCTAACCTCCCTGGTAGTTTATACTAAAGACAGTGATCTTTGTGTATGTATATCTTTGTTTTTGAGCTACCTGAATAAAAGGTACTTGTTGTTTTTGCACAAGCCGGGAGTCGGTCACCGGTGGAATTTTTGTAGCAGAGCACATTCTGTTACAAATGGCGCCTGAAACAGGGACCCTTCTGCTAGTCATGTCACACGTGGCAGAGGACCCAACAGCCGCAAGGTAGCGGCACACATACCAGCGAACTCCAGACCAAGCTGAACTCGTGGGCATCAGTACCAGACCAAGGGTGTTGTGAGTAGTGGTTAAACCAAACCCCACGGGGTAAAAATAATTATATGTTTTGTTTAAACTGAATGTGTTTGATTTTGGTGCAAAAGTTTGCATTGGCAGCAAAGAGGTTAAACAGGGTGCATGGCCTGGAACTTCTGTCTTCTATGCTTTGCACCATTCATTGAAAGTAACTGTGCTGATTTGCTCTAAAGGGTTGCAAGCAGATGATAATTTATGACTGAATTTCTTTTCCAAGCTTATTTTTACCTGTGCCTTCAAAATCTGGTAATGGGAGTCTGGTGTCCCTGTTAATTAGCTCATTAAGACCAATCAAGCAAAGTTGAAACCTTTTATAAATGTGGTTCTATTTAAATAGATAAATTTTGTGGCACTATGTGTCCCAGCAATCCCTGAGTTCTAGTTTTAAGAGCCTGAAGGGAGAAGTTATTTATTTGCACTACCAGTGTAAGGTATTTGGGACCACTATGTACATGCTACCTTTCAGTGCTTTGTTAAAAACTTAATCTGTGCTAAAAAGGAATTTTTATTTTCCCTTTCACTTACAGTTTTCAAATGGGTAACAAAAAGAGAATTCATGCTAAAAAAACAAACAAAAGGGGTGACAGCTCTAACACCTCAGGTCAGGAACTTATGTGACCCTATTAAAGCCCCACAGTTGGAGAATGAAGTGGAGAGCTTATTGGGGAGTAATCCAGATCTTGGAGAAGATTTAGCATGGAACCTTTTTTTTGGTGTCACACGATAAGTGACCTTGAAAGGGATGTCCAATTAAAGGACCAGGAACTAGAAGAGCTTAAGAAAAATGTGATTTTCTTCAAGAGCAGGTGAACACCTTAATGCAAAGGCTGGAGGAGAAGGAATCTCTTCTGTCTGACTCTCTGACCAAATTGGGAAGGAGTAGAGAAGAGAGTGCCAAGCTCTCAGGCCAGGTGTCAGAGTTGCAGAAAACCTTGGCAAAGGCTAAACTCAGATCTGAAAACTTTGTAGTACATAGCCAAGGACTATTAGAGGAATTCTCCTGTGACCAGACATGATATGGGAGTCTGGTGCTGGCCAATAAGGCTCAGTCGCAAGACTTGGCGGAGCTTCAGGATTAGGTTTCTCAGCTAAACCCATTGGCTATGACTAGTTTCAGTTCAGAGACAGGTGTAGCTACACCAATTGTTGAAGACGTTATGCTGAATGTTGGGTCAGAGATAATCAGCCAAAATGGAGATGCCATCTTTGGGGGAATTGACGCCGATGGTGGTGAAGGCTGCGGAGGAATGGTACCATACTGTATTGGAACCCAACTATACGGGATTCTCTATTCCAGCCAGAAGGAACAGCAAAAGTTGAGCCAGAGCTGCCAGTGCCTAAGGCCCGGAAGGCTCCCTGCTATGCCACTAGTAAGGCCTTCTGCCTGGAAAGTGGAAATGAGGGCCCTTTCTCAGAGGTAAAAAATTTACAGTGTAAATACCAAATTGCTTTCTAACAAATATTTAAAATGCCCGCTCTAATATATACTGCGGACACCAGGTGCATCTTATTACCATATACGATAAAAATGCGCAGTACATCGCAAAACACTACATCCCTTAAGAGAAAACAATACACGCACACATTGTCTGAGTTCCAAAGCTCATCGATGTATATATTTGTTATTAAAAGGATATGCATTCAATATATCACAATGTACAGTATATATATAGTTACATGTTTACAATTTATACAGTAAGCAGTTAATACAAACTAAATCAAATACATACATGGCCAGCGATACAATTACCATATTTTGCTCAATGCTTTCTACACTCCAGTTCCTCCATCTTTAGCTGTGTCTCAACTCCAGCTAACAGAAGCAAAATATTACCAACACTCCATCTCGCTCAGGTCCCAGGGGAAAAAGAACAGAGAGCTCTCTTGTGTCTGCAATCAGCTATGTACTATGTAGTTTGGGGGCATGCACAGACTAGTCTAGGGGAGGGAACTTTCTCATTCATGATGAGTCACTGGTCAGTTCATATGCAAACAAGGTTCAGCCTTGATGGACAAATTACAGGAGAAGGCCACTGGTCAGGCATGGTGTCTTCCAGGAAATCCATTGTTCTAATAAGAGTGACTTTAGCTTTCATACATTTAATCATATCTACTTGTTGCAATGAGCTACAACTTAATAACAGGCATCAAATTGATATACACATTAATCTGGTTGCTTTAATGTAACATGAATATTTATAATTACATTTGTTAGCCTTAAATTATTATATTCAATTTAATAGTATTAGAATGAATCTGTTGTTCATTTTTTCTCTTCATTATTACTAATGTGCCTATAAACAAATATTTTGTTAAGAGAAATTATATATTAACTCATATGTATAGATATATGAAATAGGTATATATATATATGTGTGTAGAAATTATTAGTAAATAAGTGGAGCAGTTGTGCCCTCTATTGTGAAAATGGTCAGCTGCCATCCTGGCTTTATTATAGGTTATTGTGTGTACCTCAGGGTGAGCTCGAGGCATTTTTGTATAGCAATAGCCTGCAGGGTAGTAAAGGCGGCAAATAGGGTCGCGTGCTGCGGGAGCAACAACCTGCAGGGCGGGAAGAGTGGGTCCCCGTGCCGGGTTGAGGACTGACCGCGAGCGACTGAGGATAGGGAACCAATGGAGGACGGCTGAGCAGCGCGAGTCAACCTGGCTGTGAGTATAAAGGAAGCTCACCTGCGCTGGGGAGATTAGATTGCCGTTCCCCTGTGAGTGCGCACGTCTGGATCTCCTATGCCACTGACAGAGATGTTAGCTGTCAAAGTGGCTGGCGGAGTCCAGGTGATGTAGCCAGGACAGGACTGACGGAGGAGAGTGGAAAAGCGAGAGTACTCACCGCTGTGCCGCTGCGACCCGACGTGCATGCGGTGATAGGGCAGCATAAAGGTGCAGTGTGATCCGGACGTGGACGGGCTGAGCAGGCTCGGCGCTCGGCGGGGCGGAGGAGTGGAGGTGCGTACAGCAGCGGCAGCTGTGTGATCCAGGAGGCGGCAATTACGGAGGCGTCCCAGAGGCTGGTCGGCGCCAGCTAAGTGACGGCGGCTCATAGCAACCAGAGACGCTATTCTGGTTGGTAGAGGGGGAAGCCGAGTCAGCGCCAGTGACACCCAGTGGGACCTCAGCCCTGCCTACCACTGCATCATAGAACAGAAGGAGGAGTCGGGGGAGCGCTCAGCTGCAGCTCTACTAAACGAGTGAGTGTACCACCCTGCACCTCTCACACACCTATGCACTAGAACACCAATGTTAGGCAACCTTATCATAAAGTGCAGTAGTGAGAATATATATATATACGTACATTAAACCCTGAGGAAAGACGCAGATTTATGAAAGACTGAGGAGGAGAGGGCACAAGTGCACTGTAACTAGAAACCGCTTGAACTCATTAAGGGTCTGCATTATAGAGTGGATAAAAGTAAAGAAAATGGGGCCCTATGTCACCCCTCACCTATACGAATTTATGGGACAGCCTCAATGAGCTTAAAGGGTGGAGTACGGAATTTGGACAGCTATCACTCCTAAGTGACATTTATAGATCAGACAGTATAAACTGTATATATATATATATATATTTTATTCGTATGCTATCGGACAGTGGTAATAGCTTAAGAGATCAGCAGGAAGAGTGAAGTGGAAAAGACTAATTTATCTAAACTGAGAAATAACTGTATTGCTTATTATATATACAGTCTTAAAGCCCCAAAGGTAGAGATAACTTCATAAATCGCATTGGTGTCACTAAAGGGAACCTAGCAGTAAAAAGAACAGCCAGGAAATGTGCAGTTACAAGATATCCACTTACAGTGTTGTGAATAATCGAAACATTACTACAGCTACAGTCAAGACGGATACAGTAGTTAAATACTAGTTGACAGACTACATAAAACTTCAGGAAGAAGAGATACAATTGTAGCAGAGAGCAGGCTATTTCATGCAGGCTGTTTAAGAGACATTATCTGCTAGTTAGAATGTGGAGAAACCAACACAATTAAGGAGGAGGAACTTCTAATACTTATACAACTCCTTCTATGACTGAGTCTCGTTGTGTAATTTAACCTGGTCGAAATTGAAGGGCTTTCTGCCCGTTTAATTTTGAATGTTATGCAAGGTATTCGCTAGTGTACACTAGTTTAAGGGTCCAGACACTGCACTTAATTTTTGAGTACCCGGGTCACTCTTATACTCATTTTAAGGTACTTTTTTGTATATTGCATGCAAAATAATTTGTATAGGCTAAGAACAGGGTATAGTGAGACATAATTGAAATGTAATTTGTTCTACTGTGTAAGGAAGAAATGCTCAGTTTTAAAATACTCTTTTGTGACAAATAAATGTATGTACTTATACATACCATATATGTTGATGTGAGTCGGAATTTCGTCCGGGGATCCTGAAGTGCAAACAGAAGAACAGGTATAATATTATACTGAAATGACTTTGAACATACATACACTATTGATACATATAGGATAGATTTGTAACTAATATTCATTAATAAGTAAGGCTTACCCAGGCAAGCCATAAAATATTAGCTTGGGTGGAGGCACATATGTATTAAGTACCCCTGGGTGGTGAGAGAGGGGTTACATTAATACCAAATACGACATGTCCATCTTGCTTCGTTCCAATAATACACATACATGACGTTACTCCATTAAATACATTTAAAACATTATGATGTCTGATGCTTGATATGTTCAAAATATGTGCTGTATGAAATATGTGTCGAATCTATCTCTGTGGCATGTCTGTGTAAATGTGTATGTTACCATATATTGCTGTGCTCGCTGCGAGTATTTGTAAGCATAGCGACTCATATGTGTGGAGCCTGTATGTTCTCTCTATGTAATATTTTTGACTTCGACAACAGGCACTAATGTCCATTCAGTTGGTATTGCCGTTTCAGAGCAGGGAAGAAGCTGCAGCCATTATTGCGCAGCGCACAGAAAATCCACAGGAATTTTTCAAGCAGCAAGAGAGAGCCACATCAGATGGCAGTGTTTTGTTGTTAACCCCTAGGACAGCAGTGAGAAGTTCATCTGAAGCAGGACCACCTCATTCTCTGGAAAAAGAACATTGTAGTAGCTTGGGTGAAGAGTGGAACAAAGCCCTGAGTTCAGTGGAACCTGTTCAAGATAGAGCATGGCAGCCACAGGGGCTCACAGAAGATGTGTTTATGGAGACATGAGATGAGGATGAGGGATGCCCGGCTGCTCCTCAGTTGAAACGAAGTGAGGAGGAAGTGGTAATGGAGCTGGGAGAGGTTGACTTGATGTCAAGTGATCATCCAACTCAAGAATCCTCTAATCTGCTGGATCTGTGGCAGAATGATGAACCCCCGGAATCTACCTGGACAGATGGCAATTTGATGACTACTCAAGAGCCCATCCTAGAGCAGGAAGGCTTATCTGAGCCGGAGGTTGATTCTGTTGAGGTCTTGGAAACCCAGGATTCTTCTCCTGTTGATGAGATGTACGTTCAGAAGTTAATCCCTGATGGGACATCACAGGTTCAGAAGCCCCCGGTTCTGGACATCCAATGCACATGAGACTTTCTTTGATGAATCGCAGACAAAGACCGTACCTTTTGAAGGTATCTCGCCTACGTGAGCTAGTCATGGCTAAGCTAGTTGCAATACAGGAGTCCACTTCCGAAGTCATCCAGGCACCTACTTCTGAAGGGGTTCCCCTCGTGTATGAGGAGGATAAAGTGCAAGATTTTGATCTTGGGGTTGTTGCACCCCGGCATGATCCACCACGAGAGGCTCAAGATCCAATTGCTGAACTAGGACAGTTCATAAAGGACACACTAAGTAAGGAGCAAGAACCTGTCTCAGAGGAAATGGTGCGGAGTTCCATTTCTGAGGTTGCTCAACCCAGGGAGAGTTCTCTATATGAGACACGAGAGCTGGAAAATTTGAAGGGAGAGTTCCAAAAGCTGGCCCTAAGTAATAGCCAGCTAAAAGAAACAGTGAAGGAGATTCCTGAACTACGGAGTCGAATAAGAGACCTGGACAAGAGAATCAAAATGGGTTATGTGCCGGTCATAGAACAGCAAGAGTCAGTGACTAGGGTCAAAGATGAAAGATCAGAGGACGAAGCAGTCACGTTAATGAAGAAAATGTTATCCAAGCTGGAAAGACTGAAGGAAGCACTAAAAGTTCAGCAAATGAAAGGACTTTCTGAGACTCGGGACCAGTGCCTCACTCTGAGGGAAAGGGTGGGGGCAAAGTTGGACCATGACCTCAGAACAGTTAAAGTCATGGCAGAGACTAGGTGTTACCAGTGCCAAGAGCTTGGCCATAAAAGGTGGAATTGTCCATAAAGGCCAAGACCAGTGAGGGCCGGGTTGACTACTAGACCCAGAGTGAACTTAAAAACCTTCCCCAGTCCAGAATTGGTTAATGTCAGGTGTCACAAACACCCAGAAAAGAATGAAGTGACTTCCTCAGTAGCCAGTAAATCCGAGCCTGATGAGGGAAACATCCCTAAAGGTGGAAAGATGAAGAGAAGGGGAAGTTTAGTGGGCAATAGGAAGTTGTGCATTAAAACGACCACTTCAGCCACTATGCCAAAGTGGAGGGAAAGGGAAGGTGGCACAGTGGAGTCGGTGCCACCAACCTTTAATGGAAATAGATTCCAAGGCCAGTTAAAAGGGCCTCAGACATGTACTTGGGAGAGGAACTTGGGACCCAGGTGTATGGTCCCAAGTTATGTACCAAAGATTTGTCAGCCCAAAATAATTGGCGAAGGTGAAACCTTGCCAATGTCACATGCCGCTTTTCTGAGCCACAAAAAGCTGAGGGAAAGGGTATTGGCAGGAGAGGTACTTTGCCACCTGTAAGCTACACACAGGGTCCTGGGGGTAGATGGGAAGTGTGGATGGACCAGGTTCCCATCCATTTGGCCCAGACCAGCTCTTATAGACTTCTTAGTCCAAGAAGCTGCTTCATCAGCCAGCGCCTGGCTGCTGGCTTTAAAGCAGAGTCTCTCCCATGAGTCAGGGCTCCTGAAGGCAGTTAGTGTCCAGGTGATAGGCCTGCTAGGTACAGTGGGATCCGGAGGGCTGGGCCACTAGTGTCAGGATGCCGGGACCTGAAGGGTTACTTATTAAGTAAGAGGGAGTGAGGCAGGACCTAACCTCCCTGGCAGTTTATGCTAAAGACAGTGATCTTTGTTTTATGTATATCTTTGTTTTTGAGCTACCTGAATAAAAGGTATTTGTTGTTTTTGCAGAAGCCTGGAGCTGGTCGCTGGTGGATTTTTGTAGCAGAGCACATTCTAGCAAGTCTCCTTTTACAGTATATATATATATATATATATGCAGAAGACGTGTTCGGCACTCCAATGAACTGTAAAAAACACCTTGCTCTGGTGCCCGACCTAGACACGCTGAATATGCAAGGAAGCCAGCGGGACGGCACTCACGGAGACTTGGTACACTGAACTGACAGCTCACAAACTGGTATGTAGTCAACGTTTCAGATTTTACTCTTATATATATATTTTTATTTTTTTAAATTCATTAATTTTTATTGGTTTTTCATTTTGTATTTTAAACAATAAAACAAAACCACTGAACAAGAAAAAAACAAAACACAAAATTCTAAGCATGGGAATACGCAAATTCCCAATTCAAAACAATACAGTCAAAATAAGAGCGATGTGCAGGCTCCTCGCTTTAAACATACATTTGTAAATCAGGAGAAATGACACATATCAAGACAGGTTATTCAGATATAGTGATTAAGTACTTCTCAGATATCCAACCAGCTAACCCTAATTATACAACACCTATCTTCAAGTACGGGCAAATGGGTGGCCGGACGCGGGTCCCAAGGGCGATATACGAGAGGAAGAATCACCATTGCTAGTATAAACCCTTCTTACGGGTGTAGTACGGGTGACCGGCGGTCTCCTGACCGCCGGTCACCTTACCGACGCCGGGATCCCGGCAGCATACCGACGCCGGGATCCCGGCGGGGAGGGGCGAGTGCAGCAAGCCCCTTGCGGGCTCGCTGCGCTCGCCACGCTGCGGGCTCGGTGGCGGGTTCTATTCCCACTCTATGGGTGTCGTGGACACCCACGAGTGGAAATAGTCCCTGTTGGTCGGCATGCCGACCATCGGGATAGTGAGCCGTCGGGCTCACGGAGGAGGTCATGTGACTGTCGGTCAGCCGACCGGCGGTCACATGACTACCACCCCTTCTTACATAACTCTACATGTTCCCCACGGAACGTGGCCCATCTCACCAGCACACCCCCCCCCCCCCCATATTAGTCACACATTGGTGAGTATTCACTCACTATGGTTCGTTGAGTCAGGAGAGCTAAGCCACCTGCCCCACTAGTCGTGGTACTTTTTCCTTGCTTTCCTGGCCATGTATACATATTTCTCGTGAGCGGCCGTTTCATTAACAAGCGAAACCCAGGACTGTGCTGTGGGAGCATCTTTAGCCAGCCATAGTCTAGCGACACACACCATAGCCAGGGCACACAGATTAATCAGATATCGTTTGCTAGGAGTATCCAGGGCATCTTCCTCCAAGGCCGACAACACACACACCGCCGGGGTACACACAACCGATGGAATTCCAGTCGACACTATGACATTAATAATACCAGACCAGAATACTGCTATCCTGGGGCAAAGCCAAATAACGTGCCAATAATCAGCACCCAAACTGCCACACTTAGGACATCTGGTAGAATGAGTACCGCCTATGCGGGCCAATCTCACTGGTGTCATATACACTCTATGTATAATAAACAATTGGATTTGCTGATATCTAGTGGTGGTGGTGGTAGATAACCGTGGAGAGCATAAAGCTCCCTCTCATATCTCATCTGAAATTGGTCCCAGGTCGGATTCCCATTTATTTCTAAGAGAGGACAACGGGTCAGAGTAGTGAGACTGAAGCATACTTCTATATATATTGGAAACCAAATGCCGTCCCCCAGACTCAGTAAGAGTGATTTAATTGGGGAGTCTAGAATCATCGGAGGGGTATTAGAAAACTGTACATTAATCGCATGTCTCAGTTGTAAATATCGATAGAAGTAAGAAGAGGGTACATTATAGTCCTGTTGGAGCTGCTGGAAGGACTTCAAGATATCGCCATTGTACAAGTGCCCCAGGGATGTTACCCCCCACCTCCCCCACATCGCCCTAATGTGGAGCGAGGCTATTTCTGGGAAACCAAAGACATTATCTAATGGAGTGTCTGGGTCTATACCCTGGCCCCTCAGGGCAGCATGTACCTGCTTCCATACAAGAGTGGCCTGTTTTATTATAGGGACCTTAGATAGTTTAACATTCCCACAGAGTAGCATCTGTAACGGCGTGCCATCACGATACTCCTGCAGAAACATTTGTGAGTGTACAGTGAGACTACCGGAGTCCGTCACCCATTCCCAAATATGTGCTAATTGCGCTGTGTAATAGTAAAATTTAAAAATAGGGAGGGCCAAGCCCCCTGCTGATCTTGGTCTAGACAAGGTGTCAAGCTTCAACCGTGCTCTCCTACTAGCCCAAATCAAGGAAGACAGTAAGCTATCAATTTGCCTGAATATTTTTAAGCCAATGTATATAGGTGACTGCTGAAGGACATAGAGGAGCTTAGGTAGATACACCATTTTCACCAAGTTGACCCTACCAGTAATAGTCAGAGGCAAAGTCCCCCAAACCTTAACTTTCGAATGGAGATAAACAACCAGCGGCATAATGTTAAGAGAGACATAAGTACAAGGGTCGTTCGATACCCATGTACCCAGATACTTGAAAGAGTCTACCCACTTAAGCGGGATATGGATCAATGGGGCTACCGGGATTGAACACCCTTAAGTGAGTGATATTGGATTTGTCCCAATTTATTTTGAGCCCGGAGAAGTGTCCATAGGTATTTATCATATCCAGAATTATAGGCATAGAGGAGACATAATCATCAATAAATAGCAAGAGATCGTCAGCATATAATGCTATTCTATCTTCCCTTGCGCCCACCCTAATACCCAGAATATCTCGACTAGCTCTGATCAAACATGCCAATGGTTCAATAGCAACGGCAAACAAGGTGGGGGACAGAGGTCAGCCTTGTCTCGTTCCCCTGGACAGGGGGAAGGATCGTGATACATATCCGTTCACTGAGACCCAGGCCATGGGCAGAGAATAAAGCAATTTAACATATTTAATAAAATTGGGACCCATGCCAAATCTACTCATAGTTTCCCATAGGAAGGCCCACTTAACCGAATCAAAGGCCTTTGCGGCATCCAAAGAGGCTACAACAGAAGAACAGGCCTCCCCACGAGAAACCTGAAAATGAGTGAACAAGCGCCTTAAATTAACGCCCGTGGACTTACCAGGCATAAAGCCTGTGTGGTCCGGGTGAATGATTTGGGTTATAACCTGATTGAGTCTGGACCTTGGCCAGGATTTTAACATCCATGGGTAATAGAGAGACAGGACGATATGACTCAACTCTCTTGGGGTGCTTATCTGGGTTGGGAATCACTATAATCAATGCCTCCGCCATAGAAGGGGGAAGCATATTTTGCGCACATATAGTATTAAATAGATTAAGCAACTGAGGGGTGAAAAAATTTAGCGTGTTTCTTATACAACTCCAATGGAATACCATCAAGGCCAGAGGCCTTACCATCTGAAGATGCAGTGATTGCTGCCTCTACCTCCTCCAACGATACAGGATCTCTAGAAGATCTCTAGCCTCACTGGAAATACAGGGCAACTGGATGTGGTCTAAATAATTACACAACTCTAGCGGGGAACATGTTAGTTTGGAGCTATATAGCGCCTGATAATATGATACAAATTCCGTGACAAGTTGGGGGGTGCGATCCAACACTATCCCGGCCGAATTCACAACCTCTACCACCGTACGAGAGGAACGGTCCCCTCTTGCAAGATTAGCCAAATATGAGCCCGGTCTATCCCCTATAGCATATTGAACATGGGAGGAGAATAGAAGCCTATGCTGGGTTTTCCTCCATAGATACTCTTTCCATTCTTTCTGAGCGTGGAGCCAGTCTGATTTAGAGGTGTCCAAGCCATCCTGTATGTATATATACCGACTCAGAAGCGACAACCCGAGCCTCCAGTTCAGCTTCATGTTTCCTAAAAGAGGATTTAAGACTAACCACTCTTTTGATCAAGGTCCCTCTCAGGAAGGCTTTAAAGGTATCCCACAATCAGGAGATATCGGTAGTGTCTGCATGACAATCAAGGAATTCTAACCAACTAACTTCCAATTTGATCCCTCACCCATATGTGTGAGCCAGAAAGGGTTAAGTTTCCATACTGCCTGGCCCCTCTGACAGCTTAAGTCAATATGTACCGATACAGGGGAGTGATCCGAAATACCCCATGTCTCATACTAAACACCATGTATCATAGGCAGGAGCTCCCGAGTGAGGAGAGCCAAGTCTATCCTAGAGAAGGGAGAGTGGGAGTGTGAGAAACACGAATATTGCCTCAGATCAGGAAATTTCAATCTCCAGGGATCGACCAAGCCCAGCTCAGAGACAGTATCTGCAAATGGAGAACGCTTTGGCTGTGGGTTGGAATATGCAGTAGACAACCTATCCAGCTCATGATTTAAAACATTGTTAACGTCACCCATACATATAGCAGCCAGCCCCAGGGATGCAGCCATGAAAGTAGATGCCTTTTTAAGCACGTCAGACGAGTACGGAGGGGGCACATACACAGCTAGCAACAGTAAAGGAACGGAGTTAATTTTACATTTTAGAAACACATACAGTATCTCCCCCACTGATCTGTTTGTACACTTTCAAGCAAGAAAGGAACAGACATTTTGATCAAGATCGACACTTCCCGGGACGCTGCGGTGTGCATGGAATGGAAAGCCCACCCCACCCATGGCTTTTTAAGAGACATAATTCTAGTACCCACCAAGTTGGTCTCCATTAAACAGATTACATCCGATGCGTATTGTTTGATCTGTCTGAGTACCAGGGGAGCGCTTGACCTTGTCATTGATCCCCCTCACGTTCCAGGACAGAAACCTAACCAAAGCCATAACAAAGCAGCGTGATGATGAAACCGATGACCCGCGACCAGCCACCCCCAGCACTTACCCAGCAAACTATACCCGTGATTAGCTGTAACAGAAGCACATCAGAAAATAAAAACAAAACCCCCACCCCGTATACCACTGAGAACTTGCAGCAAACCTGATTCCCTAACAAACAACGCTCCCAAAGAACAATCCTTAAAAACGAAGGCAAGAAATACCTTTACACATTCTACAAAGTCAAAAAGAAACCAAAAAGGGGGTCAAGAATTTAGTGACCATAAGGCAGGAGAAGCTTCCAGCTAAATTCAAGTCCCCCCCAAGGCCGTCAGAACAACCCCATCCAAATAACCATTCGGGACCATACAGCGGGACAGATATATCCAGGTGGTCCCGAAGATAACATATAGAACTGAAGAAGGATATTAGCCTGAGGCATCAGGAGACAGATATATGGATAGAAGTGAGCACCGTAACATCATATTATAAGCACAACAACAGTTCTTAAGAATATCCCATTATTTTCCCCCACCAACAGTGACTGCACATCCCTCCCAAGAAACATAGCAGGCAGAAGAGAAACAGTATACTTGCAAATAGAGAAACCGAATGTATGAGTTCAGTCAGCGGCCAACGCCCGCCGTGCCGGAAGGCGTCTGTCCAGCCACACTGACGCTTCACGGGGAGATGTGAAGAATTTAGTTTCTCCATCAGAAACTACCCACAATTCAGATGGAAAGAGCATGGCATAGGGGATGTTCAGTTCACGCAGCCTGCGTTTCACAGGGACAAACTGAGCTCTATCCTTCTGAACATCAATAGCAAAATCCAAAAAGCCTGAGATCGGAGAACCGTTCCATTTGAGGGGGCCCTTAGTGCAGGCCAGTTTCAGAATCACATCCCTGTCCCGGTAGTGAAGTAGCTTGGCAATGAACGTACGGGGAGGTGCCCCTGGAGGTAATGGATGCATCGGAACTCTGTGAGCGCGTGCCACTGCAAAATGTGAGGTGAACTCCACTCCAAACGCATCCAGCAGCCACTTCTCAAGAAATTTTTCGGGGGAGGCACCCTCCTCTTTCTCAGGGAGTCCAACGAAGCGGACATTATTCCGTCTCAATCTTCCCTCCATATCCGTCATCTTTTTATGTACCTCCGACATCTGTGACTCCAGAGCAGAAGTATGTCTACCAAGTGGCGTAACGTGTACTCCAGTGTGGATATGCATGTCTCAACTTCACCGACCCTCTCTCGCACCCGCTGAAGGTCTTGGTGTATAACAGATAAGTCCGCCTGGACCTGACCGATCCTGTCGACCAAGCGGGCCTCGCTGGCCGTGACCGCATCCAGCACCTTCTGCAAAGCGGCATCTGTAGCCTCCACAGAAGAGGAGCTAGCTGACGGAGAAGGTGGCGACGAGGTCGACTTTACCTCCCCCCCTTGTTGGGACCGTGTCGGCGGATTTCTGGCAAATATCTCTAATTTTGCTGCAGCCACGGCAGATTGATGTGGTTTGACCATTATGGCCAAGCTGATGGCAGAGAGCAGGGATTTATAGTATATCAAACTGTCCAGCTGCTGCCTATGGACAAATAATATATCAAACTGTCCAGCTGCTGCGTGTGGACAAATAATATATCAAACTGTCCAGCTGCTGCGTGTGAAATTATATAGTATATCAAACTGTCCAGCTGCTATGTGTGAAATGATATAGTATATCAAACTGTCCAGCTGCTACGTGTGAAATGATATAGTATATCAAACTGTCCAGCTGCTACGTGTGAAATGATATAGTATATCAAACTGTCCAGCTGCTACGTGTGAAATGATATAGTATATCAAACTGTCCAGAGGTTGCCGATGGAGAAGGCAGTATATCAAATCCATCCAGCTGCAGCCTGTCCCGACGCTGCCCGCAATAACATCTGCAGAGGGCCACCAGGATAAGGTGAAGGTGGACCTGCACTGTGGTATAGTCTATACAATATGGCAGGGTAACAGGGCAGCCCCACAGAGGAGCCACACACAGCCTGCATATAATATGTGCGTCACCCTTGATGCAGGGGAGCACACACACACGGCTCCCCCAGGGTGCGCTCCGTCCCCCCAGCAGTGTAAATGGCTCCCCAAGAGGCAGGCAAGGGAGCAGGAGCCGTGGCTGTAGAGCAGGGGAGCGGCGGCGGGACCAGCGGCAGCGCAGTAGAAGGGATTTTCCCGGTCTCAAGCAGGGTCGTCCCGGCTCCACACAGCAGCAGCAGGAACGGACACGGGCAGCGTGTAGGGCGGCAGGAGAGCGGCGTCTCACGTGGTGCAGCAGGCCCAGGCGCCCCGCTCACTCAAACAGTCCGGCTGCAGCGGGAGTGTAACACATGGCTCCAGAACTGACACAAGGGTCCCTCCACGGCTGCACACAGGTATTAGGGCTATCTTCAGACCCAGGGGGGGACACAGGATCTAATATACGGATGATATAGATGGAGAGCCACACAACCTGTGTGCTACTCCATGTCCACCGTAGCCACGCCCTCCATATATATATATATATATATATATAAACAGCACGGTCTTAGACCGGAGGTATATATCATGTCAAAGTCGGAAAAATATCATGCTACACGTTGCCATATATCCACCCCATGCGCGTGCCTGCTGCACGTGCACATTCACTCCCGTGCGTGCGGATACTCGCAGCCGCGTGATGGCGCCTCGGCCATGCGCTCGAGCGCGTGGTATGTGCATTTACGGTAGAGTTTGTGTGCGTCTAGCGGGCGACTCAATCGTTAAATAATAAAACCAAATAGTATGTTTTATAGATAATGTTCCCCTTAATAATGACTGTAAGTTTGTTTAATGTAAATGGTCGCTGGACAGAGGAATTCCTCTTTGTATGGTATGAAGGGTCAGACAGGGTTTGAACAGCTGTGTATGGTACCTAACTAAAGAACATTTTATTAGCAATAATCCGGTGCTGGTTAGGTAAAGATTAGTCGCTCCTGCGTATAGTTATGGCCATTAGTATTTTCTGGACATTTACTATATTTGCGATTCATTACCCATGCGGCGGGAATCTCCAGATTCCCTCCCACCTGAGCAGTTTGATATAGTCGCAGCCCACCTGTTCAAACTAACCTATGACCTTTTGTTATGATGCAGGGAGACATTCCTGTGTCCAATGAACAATGAGATTATAGGTCCCTTTGTAGTGTACTGTACGCAGTGTATATAAGATCAGCCAGCCTGGGCAGCTCTCTCACTCCACAAACGGTTTTCATCTTGACTAACTTGGAGCTGGTACCAGGACTGGCGCAGCGATCGTTCCCAGTGTGTGTAAGTAATTCTCTGTAAACCAACTTGTTCTCTGTTTGTATTGGCCATTCTCTCTCTCTCTGTTATAGTATAAGTTTGTGACGCTATTGCATATTTCTGTCTAGATATTCTGTTAGAATGATATGTTAGCTTGTAGTGTATGACTTGAAAACTGTTTCCCCTTTTCAATATAACTAAAAGCTTGTTAGTAAAGGTGTTGGAACCTTAGCAAGGTATCGTGTGTTCATTATATTGCAGAAGGTAATAGGAGCGTCTCAAACGCTCAAGCAGCTTTAGCATTAACAAGGTTAAGTAGCGTTATATCGCTACAGTATTTCAGTACAAGGTTTACAGTATAAGAGTATCCTTTCTGTGTGTTACATTCAAGGTTTACTGATTGTCATCCCGTGAGCGTCTGCGCCGCTCGTGTTCTCCTCGTGGACTCGAGCGTCCGCTACGCTGGTAGCGTAGCATTACGGTAGTCGCCCGCCTATAGCATGCTCGACACCACGCATGAAGCTGTGAGCGAGCGTGTCGCATGTGCGTCTCGATCACGGCTGAGCGTATGCTAAGCTAAGTGCGTACCCTTACGGTACCCCATACGCCAATTGCGTACTGTGTCTCTTACCCATCTATTGTGAATGTTATAGATAAATAGTTAGCTTTATCAATTGGCGGCTCGTCCGTCCTCCACATATCCGCACTAGCGAACACAGACTTTATCTGTCAGCAAGGGCGGGAAGGCAGTATCCCTTCGTATCGGGATACAGTAGTGCTGGCTAGATAAGCGTCTGTTTCGCTACGTTGAAGGAGTGCTGGTGGAATCCGGAACAGGAGGTAAGAACAATACGCTATTGTCTTTTAAAACTGTTTATTTCTGTTTTGCGTACGCACACGCACGCACGCACACACCTGTATTTCTTTTCATTTGTGTATTTTCACATATCACTTTCCTGTTTGCCATTTCCCAATTGATAACGTGCTGAGAAAGATGTGTTGCTATTAGTAGTTAAAAGTAATATTAATACGTTAAGGAGTAATTTGTAATACACGCGCACGGCTTGCCTAAGATACAAGGAAGTTTGGTGTGGTGTTCGGTAGATGATTACAGTTAAAGATCATCTACATTGATATAAACGTGTTAATTGTATTTCTGTGGATATATCTGGCTGGCGTACACGTGTCTCTAACAAAGGGCGTGTCACAACTGAGGGCCTGAGCTGATGGAAGGCAGCCTCAGTTGTAGGGGCTGAGATGTACCGGAACCTGGGAGGTTGTATCAGACCCCTGGACATGTAAGTAACATGAAGAGAAACCGCCCGAAGGCGTGACCACGACAACTTGAGTAAAAGTCAATGATATTTATTTATGACAAACTCCATGCATCACAGTAGCAGTAAAAAGTAACATAAAAATCAGCAGAGAAATAATAATACAGTTCCTGGGTAATACAGGGTGGCAGGGGCCACAGAGCTCTGGTGGTATGAGACAGTTCTTATTATCTGCAAGTTGGAAAGTCCTTACCAGGCTCAACTGTAGCAATGAGGAAAGCCCAGGGTCGTACCAGCTGGTGTTCCAGGGAAAGCTGGACTGCTGTAGATAAAATGCTGCTGTGGGTACTGGTTAGAACCAGACAGGTGTTGGCACGGAGTGGATACTGGCTGGAACCAGTTAAATAATAAATAAAGCTTGAGAGCGATGCAATGTAGATGAAATGTAGAATTTGAGAGCGGAGAAATAATAATACCGGTGGAGAGTGGTAAACTGCAGAAAGGACACCGGCCCTTTAAGAGAAGCTGTACACTGCTGGAAGCTGAGCTGGAAGCAGGTGATGTTGTAGCTGGAAACAGGTGAGTCCAGAATGGATCGGAGAGTCAGGCTACACCGCAGATGGAATGCTGGTGCGGGTCTCTATAGCAGAAGTCTGGAGACAGGAGCTGGAACCTGAAAGACATTCACAGAAGAGAGACAAACTGGAACTAGGTTTGACAACCAAAGCACTGACGCCTTCCTTGCTCAGGCACAACCTATTTATACCTGCAGCAAGGAAGGCATTGGCTAGGCAATTATGCAAATTAATAATACTGACAACGGATTGGTAGGAATGATCAGCTGACAGAATCCAAGATGGCTGCGCCCATGCAGACACTTGGAGGGAAGTTTGGATTGTAATCCATGTGGTCTGGAAAACAGTAATGGCGGCGCCGGCCACCGGAGACAGGAGACGCCAGGCTGACAGATGCACATCCGACCACGCGGACACAGCGGAGGCCGCGGCTGACGTAATCGCCACTCTGAATGCAGAAGCTCAGGGACGGCGGCGGAGGCCGCGGGAGACGCCATGCCAGATGTATAAGGCGTTACTGTGACTGCGTCCAGAGAGACAGGAGAGGATGCGGGAATGTGCACATCAGGATAACAGATGGGATCCGATCCTGGAGTGCTGAGCCAGCCTTAGGAGGCATCTGATAGGTAAGAAATGGCGTCCAGATACCCGGATCGTGACAGCACCCCCCCCTTTAGGAGTGGCCCCAGGACACTTCTTTGGCTTTTGAGGAAACTTGGAATGGAATCTCCGGACCAAGGCAGGAGCATGGACATCAGAAGCATTGGTCCATGAACGTTCCTCAGGGCCATAACCCTTCCAGTCAATAAGATACTGAAGTTGACCGTAACGGTGACGTGAGTCCAGGATCTTGGCTACATCATACTCAACGCCTCGTTGAGTTTGGACTTTCGGAGTTGGAGGAAGTGAGGAATGAAACCGATTCAAGATTAGCGGTTTCAACAGGGAAACATGGAATGTCCTGGGTATCTTTAAGAAGGGAGGCAACTGGAGTCTGTAAGCAACAGGATTGATGACTTGATCAATTTTAAAAGGACCGATGTAGCGAGGTGCAAACTTCATACTGGGAACTCTTAACCTCAAATTCTTCGTGGATAACCATACCCGATCACCCACCTTGAGAGCAGGAACTGCTCGACGCTTCTTATCCGCAAACTTCTTGTACCTGAACGATGCCTTGAGCAGAGCTGATCATACGCTCTTCCAGATATTGGCAAACTGATGCAAGGTGATATCCACTGCGGGAACAGAAGTTGCTGGAAGCGGTTGGAACTCAGGGACTTTAGGGTGGAATCCAAAGTTGGTGAAGAATGGTGTTGAAGAAGATGAAGAATGATACTGGTTGTTATGACAGAACTCGGCCCAGGGAAGTAATTGAACCCAGTCATCTTGAGAGGAGGACACATAGATGCGGAGGAAGGACTCCAAGTCCTGATTCACCCTCTCAGTTTGACCATTGGTCTGAGGATGGTAAGCCGTGGAAAACTTTAGCTTGACTTGGAGGGCTTGACATAAACTTCGCCAGAATTTGGCTGTGAATTGAACTCCTCGATCTGAGATAATTTCTTCTGGAAGACCGTGGAGTCGAAAGATCTCTTGTATGAATACTTGAGCCAACTTGGAAGCTGACGGAAGACCGGTGAGAGGAATGAAGTGTGCCATCTTGGTGAACCGGTCAACTACCACCCAGATGGTATTAAACTTGTTGCACATGGGCAAATCTGTAATAAAATCCATCGACAAATGGGTCCATGGTCGACGGGGAACAGATAGTGGAACCAGTTGCCCCGCAGGCGACTGGCGGGATACTTTATGTTGAGCACACTTTGGGCAAGATGCAATAAACTCCAAAACGTCCTTTTTCAGAGTTGGCCACCAATAGGACCTAGAGATAAACTCCAGGGTTTTTTGGATACCTGTATGTCCGGCAAAGCGGGAAGCATGGGCCCAATGCATGAGCTTCTTCCTTAGTGTCGGCTTCACAAAACTTTTCCCTGATGGGGGCGTAGAGTCCATCCCTACCGTGGAGAATGCCAACGGACTTATAATAGGATGCTTGTCTGAAGACTCTGACTCATTTTCTTGCTCCCATGAGCGGGAAAGGGCATCGGCCTTGCGATTCTGAGAGCCCGGACAGAACTGGAGTTTAAAGTCGAACCTGGAAAAGAAAAGTGCCCATCTGGCCTGACGAGGGTTGAGACATTGTGCGCCTTTCAGATATAGAAGGTTCTTGTGGTCTGTAAGGATGGTTATGAATGAGAAGCTCCCTCCAACAGATATCTCCACTCCTCTAGAGCGAGCTTGATGGCTAGCAACTCCTGGTCGCCAATGGCATAGTTGCGCTCCGCTGGGGAGAACTTCCGTGAGAAGAAACTGCAAGGATGTAAATGGCCATCTTTAGCCCTCTGAGATAACACCGCTCCTACTCCAACGGAGGAGGCATCCACCTCTAGGATGAAAGGAGAGTCGATGTCAGGCTGTTTCAGGACAGGCGCAGAGATGAACCTCTGTTTTAAAAGATGAAAAGCTTGCATGGCTTCTTCAGACCACTTGGACGGGTTAGCACCCTTCTTGGTGAAAGCAGTAATAGGCGCCACAATGGTGGAAAAGTCTCGTATAAACTTTCGGTAATAATTGGCGAACCCTAAGAACCTCTGGACCCCTTTGAGGGTTAAGGGTACCGGCCAATTCTGGATTGCTTGTAGTTTCTCAGGATCCATCTCTAGTCCGGAACCGGACACAATGTACCCTAGAAACGGAATGGACTTGACTTCAAAGACGCATTTCTCTAATTTGCAATAGAGATGATTGACACGGAGACGGGACAGAACCTCCTTTACCCAAAAACGATGTTCCTCTAAATTGTTGGCAAAAATGAGGATATCATCTAGATAGACCACGACATGACGGTATAGAATGTCTCTGAAGATCTCATTGACGAAATGCTGGAAGACAGCTGGAGCATTGCTCAATCCGAAGGGCATGACGAGGTACTCATAATGTCCGTCACGGGTGTTAAATGCGGTCTTCCACTCGTCACCCTCACGGATCCGGATGAGATTGTATGCACCTCTCAAGTCCAGCTTTGTAAAGATGGTAGCTCCGCTAACTCTGTCAAAGAGCTCAGTAATCAGGGGTAAAGGATAGCGGTTCTTGATGGTAATGTCGTTCAAACCTCTGTAGTCGATGCACGGCCGCAGACCACCATCTTTCTTTTTTACAAAAAAGAAGCCTGCGCCGGCTGGAGAAGAAGAAGGTCGAATGAACCCCTTTGCTAGGTTCTCTTTAATGTATTCCTCCATAGAATGCGTCTCGGGCAGAGACAACGGATAAGTTCGGCCTCGAGGTGGAACCTTCCCTGGAACGAGATCAATCGGGCAGTCCCATTCTCTATGAGGAGGAAGGATATCAGCAGAAGCTTTACTGAACACATCCGTTAAATCTTGATATGGAGGAAGTGGAACATCAGACGACCTGGGGGAGGAAGAACAGACAGGCAACACTTTAAACAAACATGTCTCAGCACAGGAGGGACCCCATGCCAGGATTTGCGTAGTCGTCCAATCAATTGTAGGATTGTGAAGACGGAGCCATGGAAGGCCCAGGACCACAGGATGTGTGGCTCTTGGAATCACTAAAAGTGAAATAAGTTCGGAATGAAGAACTCCCACTCTCAGACGAACTGGTAGAGTCCTTAGAGCAATAACTGTATCAAAAATTTTACTGCCATCCACGGCAGTTAAGGAAAAGGAGGAAGGAAGTCTCTCGGTGGGTAGGGACCACCGTTTAACATAGGCTTCGGTAATAAAGTTCCCAGCTGCTCCGGAATCCAGGAGGGCAATGACGTTCTGATAACGTTGAGCAACTTGAAGCGAGACTGGGAGATTACAATCTTGAGGAGATGGAGAGGAGATCATTACTCCTAGCCGGCCCTCTCCTTGGCGAGCTAGGATTTGAAGTTTCCCGGACGTTTGGGACAGGCATGAATAGTGTGAGACGGGGCTGCACAATACAGACAGAGAGACTCAGAGAGACGTCTTCGGCGCTCAGCAGGAGTTAAACGGGAACGGCCAATTTGCATGGGTTCATCTTTAGTTGGTGACAGTTGGCGAGGAGGAGGAGCAGAAGATTTTGGAGCAGATGATCTTCCACGCTCAGTTGCTCTCTCTCTGAAACGTAAGTCAACTTTTGTACAAAGTGAGATTAGCTCATCTAACTTGGAGGGTAAGTCTCTGGTAGCTAACTCATCTTTAATACGCTCGGATAAACCATGCCAGAATGCAGCATACAGGGCCTCATCGTTCCATGCCAGTTCAGATGCCAGGATCTGGAACTGTATAAGATATTGTCCTACAGTATGTGATCCCTGGCGTAAACAGAGAATCTCAGACGAAGCTGAAGTTACCCGGCCTGGCTCGTCGAAGATGCGCCTGAATGTTGACACGAATGCAGTGTAAGAAGATAGCAGGGTGTCGGACCTCTCCCATAACGGTGATGCCCAGTCAAGGGCTGAGCCACTGAGAAGTGAGATGATGTAGGCAATTTTTGTACGGTCACTGGGAAAATTGCCAGGTTGTAGCTCAAACTGAATCTCACACTGGTTGAGAAATCCCCTGCAGAATCTTGGAGATCCGTCAAATTTTGCTGGCGTTGGAAGATGAAGACGTGGAGCAGAAACGGGTAAGGTGGGTGGGGTTATAGTTGGAGTCACTGTGGTTGACGCCCCAGATGCGCCTGATCCACGGAGAGTTGTCTGAATCCCATCCAGCCGAGTAGAGAAATCCTGGAGACAGCGGATGATGTGCCCCTGTGCAGCCTCCTGATGTTCAAGTCGGGCTGCCAGTTCTTGCATCGGCCTGGCCGCTTGATCCTGGTCTCCGGCTGGATTCATTTGGTCAGTGCTTACTGTCACAACTGAGGGCCTGAGCTGACGGAAGGCAGCCTCAGTTGTAGGGGCTGAGATGTACCGGAACCTGGGAGGTTGTATCAGACCCCTGGACATGTAAGTAACATGAAGAGAAACCGCCCGAAGGCGTGACCACGACAACTTGAGTAAAAGTCAATGATATTTATTTATGACAAACTCCATGCATCACAGTAGCAGTAAAAAGTAACATAAAAATCAGCAGAGAAATAATAATACAGTTCCTGGGTACTACAGGGTGGCAGGGGCCACAGAGCTCTGGTGGTATGAGACAGTTCTTATTATCTGCAAGTTGGAAAGTCCTTACCAGGCTCAACTGTAGCAATGAGGAAAGCCCAGGGTCGTACCAGCTGGTGTTCCAGGGAAAGCTGGACTGCTGTAGATAAAATGCTGCTGTGGGTACTGGTTAGAACCAGACAGGTGTTGGCACGGAGTGGATACTGGCTGGAACCAGTTAAATAATAAATAAAGCTTGAGAGCGATGCAATGTAGATGAAATGTAGAATTTGAGAGCGGAGAAATAATAATACCGGTGGAGAGTGGTAAACTGCAGAAAGGACACCGGCCCTTTAAGAGAAGCTGTACACTGCTGGAAGCTGAGCTGGAAGCAGGTGATGTTGTAGCTGGAAACAGGTGAGTCCAGAATGGATCGGAGAGTCAGGCTACACCGCAGATGGAATGCTGGTGCGGGTCTCTATAGCAGAAGTCTGGAGACAGGAGCTGGAACCTGAAAGACATTCACAGAAGAGAGACAAACTGGAACTAGGTTTGACAACCAAAGCACTGACGCCTTCCTTGCTCAGGCACAACCTATTTATACCTGCAGCAAGGAAGGCATTGGCTAGGCAATTATGCAAATTAATAATACTGACAACGGATTGGTAGGAATGATCAGCTGACAGAATCCAAGATGGCTGCGCCCATGCAGACACTTGGAGGGAAGTTTGGATTGTAATCCATGTGGTCTGGAAAACAGTAATGGCAGCGCCGGCCACCGGAGACAGGAGACGCCAGGCTGACAGATGCACATCCGACCACGCGGACACAGCGGAGGCCGCGGCTGATGTAATCGCCACTCTGAATGCAGAAGCTCAGGGACGGCGGCGGAGGCCGCGGGAGACGCCATGCCAGATGTATAAGGCGTTACTGTGACTGCGTCCAGAGAGACAGGAGAGGATGCGGGAATGTGCACATCAGGATAACAGATGGGATCCGGTCCTGGAGTGCTGAGCCAGCCTTAGGAGGCATCTGATAGGTAAGAAATGGCGTCCAGATACCCGGATCGTGACAGGGCGGGACTAGTGTACGCGACGCAAGGGCCGACGCACGGAGCGTATATTACGCAACGGAGCGTCTGGGTACGCCCACATAATACAAATCACACGATAGTATTGTTTTAGTTAGGCGATAAGGAGGCAACGCGATAATAGCGCAAATCGATCTCAGTGTCCAAAATTTTAAGCTAATAGATCCTTCTCTAAGTTGTAACTCCTCGGGATTAGCCTGCGATACTGAATGAAAGGGATTTCTGCGCAGAAACGAAAGTAAAGAGTATATGAGGTGAAAGAGTGTGTATACATATATATAAGTTTCTAATTTTTTGGGGTTGAACCACAGGAAATCATCGGGTTCTCGTGAAGGTACATACGTGTAAGTGACTGCACGGTGGCTTGGGAGGCATCCCTTGTTAAACATTTAAAAAAAGAGCATTAGAGTATAGCAGACCAGGAGGTCTACTGTAGCACAGACCAGGAGGTCCAGACAGACCAGGAGGTCCAGGTACAGCAGACTAGGAAGTCCGCTATAGATAAAGAGTAAAAGAGCACAACACCAGAAAGGGTTGGTGCGGTACCCATATAGGCCATTAAGCTCAGGCTGAAGGAATTCGCAGCCACAATTTTCGATTCCACTGGTCGCTCCGCACATAAGATTAGTTGCTTATGTGCAGAACGATTGTACCACACGTAATTGTGTGCATTAGTTAGTAACTTGACCCAGTACCATTTGCGTACGCTAGAGGGGTCATAAATGCTATTTGTACATTCTAACGTGATTTGTGTAATTTTTTTTATTTTAAGGGAAGTTCGCTGGTCACTTGGGAACTATCCAACAACCAATAGTTACTGGGAAGGGTTAAGTGCTCTTCGGATCACACCCACATGTTCCAGTAAATAGAGGTTCAGGTCGCAGGGGCCCTAGGTCGAGTACGCCAGCGCTAGGGCAGTGTGTGGGCGTATTGGTCGACGTGGGCGAGTGAGTGGAGTACTCGGTAAACTTCCGCCGCCGGCCTACCCCGGACATCTTGGTTTTTGTAAGGGTTCGCTGAAGACCCTGATTTGAAGGTCAGAGGTAGTGAAAGCAACACCTGCAAAGATGGGGGCCAGTTGTTCAGGTAGGGGGCGATCAACCTCGGTTCGGGTTGACTTAGTAAACCGGCCAATAGAGTCGGCAAGGATAACGTGTGATACAGACTGGGAAGTCCGAAATGGATCACACACAAAGGTCAATGAATGGGAAAGAATGACTGTGCATGACGGGGAAAAGTTCCCACGGGTAGGCGGTTTTGGTCCAGAGGTGTTACAAAATTTAAGGAGAAGGATATGTCTCATTAAATCTGCAAAGAGACGGATCAAACATTATGATTATTTACAGTTATGGCAACAGGAAGGTGAAATACAAGGAGAATTAGCTTACACAGCTGACTCTCACTGTGGTAAGAAAAATATGGCAACAAGAGAGAAGGTGGTTACAGAGAATGGCACACTGGTGTATGATAAACATGCACTTAGTAACTGTATAGATGATAAGGATAAGTGTAACAAATGTAACAATGATAAAAGTAAAACTGTTAAATGTACAACTGTTAACCCGTGCAAGTTGCACCCCATGTTAAACTTCCCTCAGGATCACCAGCAAGAAAGTGAGCCCAGCACGATGTCGGCACCTTTTCCAGCAGCCATCCTACAAGACATCCGGGTGGACGCGACCAATTCGGTAAAGGCAATAATCAAACCCCCTAACGGAGGGTCAGGTGAGGTCGTGTCCACAGGTACGTACGGTGCTATATATCACGCACAAACAAATGTACCTCATATTGTAGAACCAACACAAGATGATGTAATTGAGTTTAATCCTGTCAGGGTGATCACAGTCCCCAATGGGAAGACTGACGCTCAGGGAATCATTCCCGTCAAGGACAGTGCAATGCGCCGTCCCTGGTCCCGGATGGAATTAAGGTCAATTATGTCTGAATTTCCTGATCCCAGCGAAGATTTAGTTACATGTCAGAGGTTTATTAAAGAACTAGGAAACTCCACAGAACCCACCAACAAAGATTGGCGGACAGTGCTGAGGGCATGTTTGCCCTCCAGTGTTGACTCTGCGAAATTTATTGCTGATTGTAAAGTAGACACAGAGGTACCTCGTACGGAGGAAAACAATCAGGAATGTATTAAGCAGATCAACCGACAGTTAGGAGTATATTTCCTTGCCGTTGTCAAGTGGAATGAAATTTTCTCCATAAGACAAAACGAAGGGGAAAGTACTTCTAATTATTTCCATCGGGCATTACAGGACATGACTAGGTATACAGGTATAGAAAACATTGAAACAAGTGCGCCGCATAGAGAAGTAGCAGTATTTGTGTTAATGGATGGTTTAAAGGAAGTGTTGAGAGCAAGGATACAGACCACCAATCCATACTGGAGAAATAACTCAGTGACTGCATTAAGAAAGTCCGCTGTTGGGCATGAGCAAAACATCATCAAGCACAGGGAAACACAGAGAAGTAAGAAGCCTCAGATCCCTGTGGGTAAGTCAAAGGTGATAAGGTGCTATAATTGCCAGAAGGAAGGTCATTATGCAAGAGATTGTAGATCAAGAAATTTACAGAAGGTATATCAA
Organism: Pseudophryne corroboree; assembly: GCF_028390025.1. Taxonomy (NCBI): domain Eukaryota; kingdom Metazoa; phylum Chordata; class Amphibia; order Anura; family Myobatrachidae; genus Pseudophryne; species Pseudophryne corroboree. Next base: position 152,995 of record NW_026970433.1, read on the forward strand.
CCCCCTAGACAACAACATAACCACGGTATCCAAGGAATCAGGGAAGGACAGGGAAAGCGGTTGATGGTGATGAGCATCCAAGCGTTTGAGGAGGCATCAAATCAACCAAGACCTCAGGTCACTGGCACTTGGAGAAAGCCCAGGGTTTGTTATCTTTGTAAAAGAGAAGGGCATTATGCCAGCAACTGTAACAGCCCACATAAAGTCAGACCCCCTAGACAAGAACATGAACAGAGTCATGATACACAAAATCGTAATCAGGTACCACATATGTAAAATTTTGAGCTACACCCATAATATACAATCAGGAAAGGTGATCATTAGGACTGGTAGTAAACCTGAGGTTACAGTTAATGATATTGGGAGGTCAGTTCCTTGTAGACACAGGAACGGCCGGGTAAACGTTGTCATTTATCTGTAAATGTTCTTTTTCCCCATCTCTGATGTTCATCGGCAGAACTCAAACATCACATAGCTATTTGGTCCTTGCAGAAGTCTACCAAACCCCAGTGTGACCTACCGACATCGATGTGTCCTGGCCAGGCGCAAAACGGTGGGGTGTGGAAATACTGGTGGGGAGGGGACACCAGTGGATGTGTTGGTGTGACAGCCTGATGGTGAACGGAAGATCTGACAATGTTTTTTTTTGTTGTTTAATGCAAAATGTGATGAATTGTTCGCTCTCTCATTTGTTTTTCTCTCTTCTCTTCTTTCTCATGTTTTAAAGATGGTATGTCACACATCAGTTAGACAAATGGTAATGAAAGATTTTTGCTCCTTACAGGGAGATCGCTGATTTGGAAGGAATATTGTATCACCAGAGTGTTCGTTTGGAAGACTGAGGACAGCACCTTTGAGATGACAGCAGAGCAAGAAGAACAACAAGACTAAAGGACAAAAGCATCATAACATTTTTTTCTTTCCCCTCAAAGTATTTTTTGTGCCCCATTACAAATTTCTCTTTCTCCTCCTGTAAGATGGACTCGCCCCAAGAGACTGCAGTCCGTGTTTTCCTGTTGACCATGATGTTGACCAGAGCAGTCTGTTTCGGTGAGAGTACCAGTAAGGTCGAGAAAGGATCCGGAATGGGTTTCTGATGACTGAGACGGAGGCGTAAATTTCCAATAGCAACACAATCACCAAGCAAAGGCGAGTACCAGAAAACGATCTAGCAGCCATGTTATTTGTAGACATTGTGAAGGATTGTTAGCTAAAGAGAACTGCATCTGTAGGCATTGTGACAATATAGTTGAGGATGGGTGCATAAAGAAATGTCAGTCCAGTTTTAATGTCCACATGGACCGGCATCCATTGAGTGACTATCACTCCTTAGTGGGTAAAGTGTTAAATCAGACAGACTGTTGGGTATGCTCTCAAGTACCTCAAGGCCATAGCAAATCAGGACTAGTACCATTCCCTTTAACTGTAGGAGAGGTACTTGAGCTAAGTGGTGGGAGGCCGGTGGACAAGAGGTTTAATATCTCTAGTCCTCCTAGTTTGTAGCTCCACCAATATCATGTGGATAGGTCCTTAGTGTGCTTTAACATTTCCAATCCCCGAAAGCCGGGAAATTGGGAAGTGTCATGGAGTAATCAAACCATGACCTTTTCATACAGACCCGACAGAATGCCCATAGACACAGAACTTATACGCCAGATAGCCGACCATAGGAAATTTTTCCGGTATAGGTACACCTTAGGAAGTAAGACCATGCGAGTTGGAGAAGTATCACCAGGATACTGTGCACATATCGTACAAACAGATACGTGTACTAAACAGATGGGAGAGTTAGGGTTAGGAGATTTCACATGGAAAATTTGTAACATGATAATGTCATACTCCGTCCCATATGTTCTCCCCGATGATGCATATTTCATATGCGGGAGGAAGGCGTATAAGTGGCTTGCCCCAAACTCAGAGGGATTGTGCTATATTGGAAAAGTACTGCCTGAAGTAATGACTGTAACCCATAAAAAAATGAAAGATATTCACTGCGGTGCCCAAGCTCCTTATACTCACACTCATTACGAGCACATCGTTAAAAGGCACCTGATAGAGAGGACAGAGCATTCAGCCTCTGATCTGATCCATGAATCCACCGGGATTCAATTCCTAATCGCGTTAGATATCACTCGTACCGCCAGAGGAGTGATAAATTATAAATATATATCTGCGCTTGCAAATTTATTAGACAATATCACCGAAATGTATGACGACACATTCAGGTACACTGGGAAAGAGTTACAAGCCTACAAAACAGAACTGGTTCAGCATAGGATGATTCTCAATTACCTCACAGCAGTGACAGGCGGGTATTGTGTTACCCTGGCAACTCAATATGGAGTAAAGTGCTGCACGTACATTACAAACAGCACTGAGGACCCGGCCGAGGTCATAGACCAAAAGATGGATGACATTTTACAATTAAAGTGGGAGTTTCGAAGGAAACACAATCTCACACTCGCTGCTGTGGGTAATGAGCTGACCAGTTGGGTGTCATGGTTGAACCCACGAAATTGGTTCTCTGGTTTAGGAGAATGGGCCCAAGGTATTATTATGGATGTAGGGAAATTTCTCTTGTGTATTCTGGGAGTCGTCATATTGGTTGGCCTGATATTTAGATGCGTTCGGGTTTTAGCGAAGCGTAAAAGTAATACCAGGGTGATGAGTCTGAGGAGCGAGGACACTGTACTAACAACAACTAATTTGATTTATGACCCAACGATAGAGACAATGTTGTGATGAAAATGTGATTCCACGGTCCGTTTCTTTCACCCGTTTCTCCTTTGTTTTCCTCCAAGGTACAAAGACATCCGCTTGGAAGAAGAATTTGACAACCTCTTTTATACAGACCATTGATGAACTATGCTGCAAGCCCCATTTTCCCTAGTGACTTTAAATTTTACGATAGCCCAAATATTTTAGTGACTAACTTTCTGGACAATGAAAAAACTTTTGCCGTCATTTATAGCAAAAGCATCAGGAGACTACAGTCAACATGTACATCGAGACAAGATACAAGATAAGACCTCAATCAGCAAATGTATATTAAACTCACATAGTTTATGACTGCATTTACCATAATTGCTTCTTATCTTCATTTCTACAACCTTCAGGTAATGACACACATAGTTAATAGGGAATATAGGCACAGATATCAGCACTCACATATCCCCCCATTCATGTATCATCAACTAAAATGTGCTCCCCCATTTTGTTACAACCAAAAGCCGAAAAGAGCTCGGTAAAGTTTGACAGCCCATCCACAGACCCGTAATACGGGATAAGAAGGAATTCAAATGTATACTTCGCAATACCTCGAAGCTTGATTTAAAACACGTACGGCACGATGATACATGACCCCTCAAACATGGATTCATACACACATGCTTCTACTATCTCACTAGGTCATACCTTTTTCCCACCTGATCCTCTCCTCCCTTTACCCAATCATAAGATGGTATTTACATTATGACATATATTTTTCTTTTTTGAACTGTTTTAGGAAGTGTCAGTTATTGATGACTGCCAAAGGGTGGACTGTCAAAGTCGGAAAAATATCATGCTACACGTTGCCATATATCCACCCCATGCGCGTGCCTGCTGCACGTGCACATTCTCTCCCGTGCGTACGGATACTCGCAGCCGCGTGATGGCGCCTCGGCCATGCGCTCGAGCGCGTGGTATGTGCATTTACGGTAGAGTTTGTGTGCGTCTAGCGGGCGACTCAATCGTTAAATAATAAAACCAAATAGTATGTTTTATAGATTAATAATGACTGTAAGTTTGTTTAATGTAAATGGTCGCTGGACAGAGGAATTCCTCTTTGTATGGTATGAAGGGTCAGACAGGGTTTGAGCAGCTGTGTCTGGTACCTAACTAAAGAACATTTTATTGGAAACAATCCGGTGCTGGTTAGGTAAAGATTAGTCGCTCCTGCGTATAGTTATGGCCATTAGTATTTTCTGGACATTTACTATATTTGCGATTCATTACCCATGCGGCGGGAATCTCCAGATTCCCTCCCACCTGAGCAGTTTGATATAGTCGCAGCCCACCTGTTCAAACTAACCTATGACCTTTTGTTATGATGCGAGGAGACATTCCTGTGTCCAATGAACAATGAGATTATAGGTCCCTTTGTAGTGTACTGTACGCAGTGTATATAAGATCAGCCAGCCTGGGCAGCTCTCTCACTCTCCACAAACGGTTTTCATATTGACTAACTTGGAGCTGGTACCAGGACTGGCGCAGCGATCGTTCCCAGTGTGTGTAAGTTATTCTCTGTAACCAACTTGTTCTCTGTTTGTATTGGCCATTCTCTCTCTCTCTCTGTTATAGTATAAGTTTGTGATGCTATTGTATATTTCTGTCTAGATATTCTGTTAGAATTATATGTTAGCTTGTAGTGTATGACTTGTAAACTGTTTCCCCTTTTCAATATAACTAAAAGCTTGTTAGTAAAGGTGTTGGAACCTTAGCAAGGTATCGTGTGTTCATTATATTGCAGAAGGTAATAGGAGCGTCTCAAACGCTCAAGCAGCTTTAGCATTAACAAGGTTAAGTAGACTTCCGGTTCCGGCTACCTGATGAGAGGCAGCTGAGGCAGTGAGCTCCGCTGCTGAACGCGCCCTGCCAGCTATTTCACGGCTTTAAAAGCCTCCCACACGGTGCTGCTATCGCCCACTATTTACCCTGCTCTGTCCACTGTATGGACAAGTATCTACTCCCGATGCCCAGCTACAGAAACCGCTCACAGAAGGAAAAAGAGCGGCGCCGGACGGAATCCAAGATGGCGCCGGACGCCTGCTCCAGCGCTACACCCGCTCTCCAGCCGCTCCCACAGCAAAACATCCTGACTCCTGGATCAGAGGTAGGCACTGAGGGGGAGAGGAACACGCAATCTAGCTCCCCAGCAGACACAGAAATACCTCTACCACCACCTGACACCCCAGTCACATATGGGGACATGATTGGAGCCATACGCCTAGCAATGGGCCCACTCCTTAAAGCACAAACAGCAGACATAAATAAACAGCTCTCTCTGCTCACACAACGGGTTTTGCACACTGAACACAGGCTGGGGGAAACTTTTGCAGACTTTGCAGGTCTGAAGCAGGCAACCGCCCGCCACGATAAATAAATTTATCAGCTGCACAATAAGATACAAGACCTTGAAAATCGGTCTAGGAGACATAATCTCAGGATCATCGGACTCCCTGAGATGTTGAAAGGGCAGGAACTGTTTGATTTTATTAAATCCACTTTGCCTGACTTGCTACATGTCCGCGATCGATGCGACGATATTATTATCGAGCGTGCACACAGGATAGGGCCAATCAGATCCCAAGAAGGAGCACGACCACGTGCAGTAATATTCAAAACCCTCAATTATTTGCACAAAGAATTGTTATGGTCTGCCTCACGCAGGCAGAGAAATATAACGTGGGACGGTCACAAGATACTAATCTTTCAGGACTATTCTGCAGAATTGACCAAAATGAGGAAAGACTTTGCCCCGCTCTGCTCTCGATTAATTCAGGAGAACCGCAAGTTTGCTCTGCTATATCCTGCGAGACTGCGTCTCTACAATGGCTCCAACTTTAAAGATTTCTTAACTGTATCAGATGCAGAAGCCTTCCTATCCGAGGAATCTGACCCCCAGGGCCTCCGGCATGGAATGTCTGACTGCGACTGACGAGAGCTTATTTGTCATATACAAACTTGACGTAGCACTACTGTGAGAGCCACGCTCTAATACGGGTCATACCATCTACACAACGTTTGCTTGATACCGATGAAACTACCCAGATGCCCTGGACATACATTGGCACTTGGGCCGCTCTCAGAGAAATGAGCGTACATGGGTAAAGCTTTACGTGTTTACAGAACTCAGAGAGCGAATCACCATAACACCGGGTGAAACACAGCACTATAGAAATTATGTTGTTTTACTAGCTAGGCGCGTTTGCTTAGGAGCAAGATATGCTCACGATTGATACTTCCATGTTTGGCAATACTCTCCACTATGCCGGAAGTCATTACATGTTTGTATTGTTTACTATTGTTTTTGTTACCAGAAATTATGTTAATCCCTGTAATCGTCTATTAATCCCTCGGCAGGGCATTCTGAAATGTAGTCTTGTGTCTCTCCCCACTCTGAACTGTGGTTTCTGCTGTCTCGGTGCTGGGTGTCTTAGGACGGGTCCCAGCGCGGGGACAGCGGACCCTCACTTGAAAACGGTCGTGCTGTACTGCTCCCAATTATGTTTTATCAATGTCTCTTAGAATAGGTAGTTGGAATGTGGGAGGTATAAACTCCCCTGCAAAACGGAAACGTATATTGATGTACTTAAATAGGCTCCATATAGATTTACTGTTTCTCCAGGAAACGCACCTGGTCCCCACTGAAGTCCTGAAACTCAACATGCTTAAGTGGAAGGTCTTAGCGGCATCGTCCTATAACTCTAAATCACGGGGAGTAGCTATATTAGCAGCAAATCACCTCAGAATAGAAGTAACCGGGCTCACGACCGACCCTTTAGGCCGCTATGTGTTATGCCAGCTGCAGTGCGACCAACAAAAATTTACCTGTCTAAATGTATATGCTCCCTCGGTCTACTCTGTCTCCTTTTTCCAAACCATTGTCTCTTTACTTACCCCCTTTCTAGATACACCTATTATCCTATGTGGAGATTTTAACATTATCTCTCTCCCCCAACTAGACAAGCAATTTCCTAGAACTGCTGGACATAGACTCCCTAAATTTGGAGTACCAGCTTTGGCACGACAACTACTATTACTAGATATGTGGAGGGTTAAACACCCTACTGAAAGGGGATTCTCCTGCCTGTCAGCTGCCAGGGGGACGCTCTCACGAATTGATTACATGTTATTCTCTAGTTCCTTACTGCCCAGAGTGGAGAAGGTTGAAATGGAGTCAATTTCCTTGTCTGACCACGCGGTAGTCTGGACAGATTTATTTCTGAGTAGAGAACAAAATGATTTTATCAATTGGAGATGTCCAGCATCCTTATCTATGTCCACCCCCTTGCTGCTGGCAGTATCTACAGCCTGGGATCATTATGAAACAGACAACTCCTCTACACTACACTCCAACCCCACATTATTCTGGCAAGCAGCCAAGGCCACATTGAGGGGAGTAATTATCTCACACTCGATTTCAGGCAAAAGAACTCTCTCTGCAGAGTACCTTATGGACCAACAATCTCTTACTACAGCATTTCAGGCTTATAAAAGTAACCCCACGACAGCCACAAAAGGAACTTATAAGCTAGCCAATCAGAACTTTAATAAATTATTTACACGCTTAGAGTCCTCATACACATTCAAAGGAAGATGCAAATTCCACAGGTATGGGAATATTTCTAGCAAACTGATGTCAAATCTGCTTATGGGCCAACGAGCGCCATCCACCATACACCCTCTAAAACAACAAGACGGATCCCTGACCACATCTAATGCACAAATAGCTGGAGTTCTACAGAACTTCTATGAATCCCTATATACCCCTCCCCCCACTGCCCCCCACTCTATGCCAACATTTTGGGAAAATTTACCTCTCCCACAGCTACCGAATTCCTGTCACACACAAATGACGGCGGAAATCACAGTGGAAGAGGTTTTGGCGACAATATCAACATTGAAACATGGGAAGGCGCCTGGCCCGGATGGCTTTACCTCGGATCTCTATAAATTACTTTCTACTAAACTAGCTCCAATCCTCACACTAGTTTATAACAATATGTTAACATCAGGAACCCTCCCAAAATATTTTAATGAAGCAACACTAAGAATACTCCCGAAACCGGGCAGAGACCTGTCTGACCCAGGTTCATACCGCCCAATTTCGCTCCTGAATTTAGACTACAAGATTCTGACCAAGATCTTGGCAGAACGCTTAAAAATAGTATTGCCCTTGGTGGTCCACCGGGATCAGACGGGCTTCATCATAGGACGGAACTCTGTGAATAATATCCGGCGAGTGCTGGCCGCGGTACAAGACTCCCAGTGCGCCATGTCCAAAATACCACGAGCAATTCTATCCCTAGATGCCGAGAAGGCCTTTGACATGGTGCACTGGGACCATTTATATGACTCCCTGGCCAGGTTCCACTTCCCAGAAAAATTTATACAGTTTATTAAAACTTTATACACTTCCTCTACCTCTAGAATCATATGCAATGGACTGATGTCAGCAAGTTTTAAGATCAGACGGGGAACCAGACAGGGATGCCCAATGTCACCCTTGCTGTTTGCCCTCGCCCTCGAACCACTGGCTATCGCCCTCAGACATTCCCCCCTATATCAAGGTATTATGATAGGAAACTCAGATCTCCGCTTATCACTATTTGCGGACGACATGCTGCTATTTCTATCGTACCCCACACATTCAATCCCAACTGCACTTAATATCATCCAGCAATTTGGGGAGTTCTCTGGCTATAAAATAAACGTCAGTAAATCGGAACTCCTCGTACTGAATGGTCCTAGACCTACCCTCCCAACGACGACCAACCTGAACACTGTTAAGCTAATGGACTCTAAACTTAAATATCTTGGAATATACATCCCAGACAGACTAGAATCCCTATATAAACTAAATTACCCCCCAGTGATTACATCTATGGAGCAATCCTTATCACGGTGGCATAACCTTCCCTTATCATTGCTAGGTAGACTCGAAGTCATTAAGACAGTGATATTCCCTAAGCTGACATATATCATGCAAATGTTACCTATCAAACTGACAGGGAAAGACACGAAACGTATAATGGCCGCATGTAGCAAATTCTTATGGAAATAAAAAAAAAACCGCATCTCATTGATAAAACTGCAATTACCCAAAACAAAGGGAGGATTGGGAATTCCCAATCTTGCTAATTACTCATGGGCACTTCTACTGAGGTATGCCCTTGATTGGTTGACGGAACAGAATATTTACACTGACGTAACACTAGACAGTGCTGTTTTAACCCCATTCTCCCCAGGAGCACTGCTACACACCCCAAATCCCACATTCCGACACATATATATAATAAACCAATATTCAGAGATACCTATGAAGCCTGGTGGTTTGTAAATGAGAAACTACACCATAACCCCCGCAGCTCCCCTTGGTTACCTATATGGGGAAACCCAATGTTTACTCCAGGATTGGAGAACCCAGCTTTCCAACGTCTTCGGACAAAAGGCCTTAAAGCGATTGCCCAAGTATTTGATCCAGGGGGAGAGCTGATGTCTTTTCAGGATATACAGGATCTATATGGAATCCCAGATTCCTATCAGTTCTCCATATTACAACTATATCATTACATACATTCACTCCCTCCGATGACTTCCTCCTCCCTTTCAGCAGATCCCTTACTACCCATCTTCTCTAAGTTCATCAAAAAATGTTATAAACCCAAAGATATCTACTTAAAACTTATGGAACCGTTTAATGCACAGATATGGCAAAAGACCACTGACACCTGGAGTAGGGATATACCTTTATTACAAGATAGTCATACAATATTCAAATATTATACACAGACACTTCGAGTGGTGCAATCTTCAACCCTCCAGGAAATACACGTAAAGACACTGTATAGAGCATGTGTGTCACAGAGCCAGAGAAGTCACTTTGTACTAGAAGAAACGGGAAGATGCCCAAAATGTGGATACTTCTCGGCCACCTTTTATCACAATATCTGGTCTTGCGGTCACATAAAAAAGTTCTGGTATAAGATAGTTGGATATATTAATACATCCTTCTCCTTGACAACTACACTAGAACCTACAGCACTGCTGTTTGCCAACTTTGAGAATTGGGATATCCCCATATCGCAGAGAAAGATGATACCCTTTCTGATGATATTAGTCACGGTAGCAAAAAAGGTAATACTCAATAACTGGATATCTAGACACACACCGAGCTTAACGGAAGTAGAGAACCTCCTAGCTATTTATAGGTCTTATGACAAAAGCCTTGTTCCTACGGGCTCTTCTACTGAGACGACACGGTTTTATAGGAAATGAGAACCGTTTATAAGCACGACATCCCTCACACTATAGCTTCCCCACACTGAGCTTCTATACCAAATAGACACGAAACCGCCGCAAATACCCCCCCTCCAATCTCGAGGGGGAACAGCGGCAATATCAGATGTACAGACACTACCACAATATCCTGAGACATGAGACTCGAGATGTTCTTAACCAGACGATGGATTAACCTCACCCCCAATCCTTCCCCAGTTTGCCCCCCCCCCCCTCCCCCCTATCCTTTTTATCCCTGTTACTTTTACTTGTTAAATCTTCCTCCAGAGGCTCTTATGATGTTTGAGAGACCCTGGATGTCTACATGGAGAAGGTGAATTGTATATGTTTCAATTGACAGGCAAAACACTGAACCAAACAATGTCACTATACATTTCCATTGAGACCAAAATGAGTTATCATAACTCCAATGGAGCGATGATACTGATTAAACCAGTATACCCATATTGTTGACCGGTCTCTTTGACTGTGAATAATTCGATGTGGTGAATTGTATGTACATTGTAAATTTTTGTAATATACATTTTCCTTACTCTGTAATATCTATTTTCAAATAACAAAATCCAATAAATATATTTTGGAAAAAAAAAACAAGGTTAAGTAGCGTTATATCGCTACAGTATTTCAGTACAAGGTTTACAGTATAAGAGTATCCTCTCTCTGTGTTACATTCAAGGTTTACTGATTGTCATCCCTTGAGCGTCTGCGCCGCTCGTGTTCTCCTCGTGGACTCGAGCGTCCGCTACGCTGGTAGCGTAGCATTACGGTAGTCGCCCGCCTATAGCGTGCTCGACACCACGCATTAAGCTGTGAGCGAGCGTGTCGCATGTGCGTCTCGATCACGGCTGAGCGTATGCTAAGCTAAGTGCGTACCCTTACGGTACCCCATACGCCAATTGCGTACTGTGTCTCTTACCCATCTATTGTGAATGTTATAGATAAATAGTTAGCTTTATCAATCAGAATACTTGTATATCCAGTGATAGGTACACTTTTTCTTAACTATCGCTGTCTGTATACAGACATGTAGAATGCTCAAGTGTTTGTAAAGTCACAGCGCTGTATACAGGGAGACCTTGCCTTGCAGTCCCTGAGACTAGCCGCAGCTATGCTCTAAGATGACGCCCAGCGTCTCAGTCAGGGACTGAGGGAGAGTGTGAGGCAGCTCCAGAGCGGGATAATCTGCAGTAGATGTTGCCTACAGGTCAAGCGCCGGTTCCCATATGCTGGACTTCCATCCCAGGTACTAGCGAGCCTTATTAAATGGGGCGTTAGTACACCCGACCTCTGCTCTATTGCCCTGGTGGTCTAGTGGGGTCCCTGCTCGGTGACAGTGTCAACGCCAGCGCTGCGACCCATCTCTCTCTAGGTCATGGATGGAACGCGATTTAATGGTGGGTCCCACCTGGGGGACCCTCTTACCTCCTCCTCGTAGCAGCCACGTGAACCAGGAGAGCAACTGCGACCTTGTGCCTAAAGCCGGAGCGTCTCCACCGCAAGTACCCGGGAACTGAGCCGCAGGACTATGCGACGCCACTCGGGAGGTGATGGAGCTGCAGCGCTGAAGTGTCACTATGACATACAGCGCTGACAGCCCAGTTTTGAAGAAATTTTCTGTCAGAAAAAGCTTTTTCAGGGCTTCCCAGGGGAGCCCTCCTGTCATGTGACCTGCTGCTGAAGACACCAAATGAAACTGAGCTCACAGTGCCTGGAGGTGGTGTTACAGAGGAGGCCCCAATGCATCATGGGACAGCCTAAAGCTTTAGCCTCTTGGTGCCTCTGGATCAAGATCCACTCTACACCCCCGATGTTTCCCTGTGGAACCCAATGTAACCTGCTGCAGAAATATATATGCATATATGTGTGTATAATGCCCACATGTATATACCGCTGCACCTGTGTATAATGCCCACATGTATATACCGCTGCTCCTGTGTATAATGCCCACATGTATATACTGCTGCTCCTGTGTATAATGCCCACATGTATATACCGCTGCACCTGTGTATAATGCCCACATGTATATACCGCTGTACCTGTGTATAATGCCCACATGTATATACCGCTGCACCTGTGTATAATACCCACATGTATATACCGCTGCACCTGTGTATAATTCCCACATGTATATACCACTGCACCTGTGTATAATGCCCACATGTATATACTGCAGCACCTGTGTATAATGCCCACATGTATATACCGCTGCACCTGTGTATAATGCCCACATGTATATACCGCTGCACCTGTGTATAATGCCCACATATATATGCCGCTGCACCTGTGTATAATGCCCACATGTGTATACCGCTGCACCTGTGTATAATGCCCACATGTATATACCGCTGCACCTGTGTATAATGCCCACATGTATATACCGCTGCACCTGTGTATAATGCCCACATGTGTATACCGCTGCACCTGTGTATAATGCCCACATGTATATACCACTGCACCTGTGTATAATGCCACATGTATATAACACTCAGTGGCGGAACTACCACCAGTGTAAGCGGTGCCTTGCACTGGGGCCCACCGCTGTGAAGGGGCCCAAAGCCAGCGGCATGGAATGAGTCAAACTGACTCATTACATGCTGCCTGCCGATGTGTGCTGCGGGCCGCCGAAGAGGAGAGGAGGAGAGCACAGGGATGCAGCCATGGGGGGAAGAAGGAGGAGGAGGGAGGGGAATTCGGGAGCCGCAGCACAATGTTTGAGGTGCCGCTGCAGCTGTCTCTCTCCTTCCACATAGGCTGGCCGCCGCCGCTGTGAATGCTGGGATGCGCTTCCCTGATCACAGCGACGGCAGCCAACCTATGTGGAAGGAGAGAGACAGCTGCAGCGGCGCCTCAACCATTGTGCTGCGGCTCCTGAGTCCCCCTCCCTCCTCCTCCTTCCCTTCCCAGGATCTGCCAGAAGCTGCTGCACCGAGGAGCCTGACTACCAGTGGAGACAGTAATTATCATCTGTTCTTTCTTTCTGTCTGTCTATCCTGTCTGCCGTAATGTGTAAAAAGGGGACGCTGTCTGCCGTAATGTGTAAAAGGGGACGCTATCTGCCGTAATGTGTAAAAAGGGGACGCTGTCTGCCGTTATGTGTAAAAAGGGGACGCTGTCTGCCGTTATGTGTAAAAAGGGGACGCTGTCTGCCGTTATGTGTAAAAAGGGGACGCTGTCTGCCGTAATGTGTAAAAAGGGACGCTGTCTGCCGTAATGTGTAAAAAGGGGGACGCTGTCTGCCGTAATGTGTAAAAAGGGGACGCTGTCTGCCGTAATGTGTAAAAAGGGGGACGCTGTCTGCCGTAATGTGTAAAGAGGGGACGCTGTCTGCCGTAATGTGTAAAAAGGGGGACGCTGTCTGCCATAATGTGTAAAAAGGGGGACGCTGTCTGCTGTAATGTGTAAAAAGGGGACGCTGTCTGCCTTAATGTGTAAAAAGGGGACGCTGTCTGCCGTAATGTGTAAAAAGGGGCTGCAGTCTGCCGTAATGTGTAAAAAGGGGACGCTGTCTGCCGTAATGTGTAAAAAGGGGGATGCTGTCTGCCGTAATGTGTAAAAAGGGGGACGCTGTCTGCCGTAATGTGTAAAAAGGGGTTATATATATCTGGCACTGGGGGCATAAGTGGCACTGGGGGGGGGGTATATTTGGCACTGTGGGGGAATATCTGACACTGGGGACATATGTGGCACTGGGAGCACAGCCTTAGCAACAAGCACTACCACCTAGCAACGAGCATGACACCCAGTGCATGAAACCCCTGGCAACGAGCATGACACCCAGTGCATGAAACACCTGGCAACGAGCATGACACCCTGAGCATGAAAACCCCTGGCACCGTGCATGGAACCAAGAGCATGAAACCCCTGGCAACGAGCAGGTAATTTAAAAGTGATTAGAAGCCTTACTGTAGGACTTAATGTGTAATGGGCATTGCGGTGTGTGGCATAATGTATCACGGACATTGCGGTGTGTGTCATAATGTGTCACAAGCATTATGGTGTGTGGTATACTATATCACGGGCATTGTGGTATGTGGTATAATGTCTCAGGGGCATTGCAGTGTGGCATAGGGTATAACGGGCATTGCGGTATGTGTCACAGACATTACGGTGTGTGTTATACTATATCACGGGCATTGTGATATGTGGTATAATGTCTCAGGGTCATTGCAGTGTGTGGCATAATGTATCACGGACATTGCGGTGTGTGTCATAATGTGTCAGGCATTACGGTGTGTTGTATACTATATCACGGGCATTGTGGTATGTGGTATAATGTCTCAGGGTCATTGCGGTGTGTGTCATAATGTGTTACAGGCATTGTATGTGCTATAATGTATCAGGGGCATTGCAGTGTGTAGTATAATGTATAACGGGCATTGCGATTCCTGTCATAATGTGTCACAGGCATTACGGTGTGTGGCATAATGTGTCCGGGGCATTATGGTGTGTGCATATTGTGTCATGTGCATTATTGTGTGTGGCATAATGTCTGAGGGCCTTTGCAGTATGTGGCATAATGTATACTGGGCATTACTATAAGGAGGAAAAATGACAAATAATGTACAGTGCATGAATCAGGATTATTTTTCTTTCCTGTGGTGGCTAACGTCTGGGCGTGCAGGTTGCAAAACTGGGGTATAAGGAAGTCTTTTCCTGCAATGCCACGCCCATTCCAACGAAACCACGCCCCTTTTTGTGGCGCACGCATTTTTATCCCTTTGATAGTGCCAATTATGGGGGATGGTGGGGGGGCGCTGGGATGGTGGGGGGGGGGGGGGCGCCGAAGAATTTTTTGGCTTGGGGGAGAAAAAATTCTAGTTACGCCACTGTAGTGTCCGTCACATTACACCGCACAGTAGTGTCCGTCAGTCACATTACACCGCACAGTAGTGTCCGTCAGTCACATTACACCGCAGAGTAGTGTCCGTCAGTCACATTACACCGCAGAGTAGTGTCCGTCAGTCACATTACACCGCACAGTAGTGTCCATCAGTCACATTACACCGCACAGTAGTGTCCGTCAGTCAGTCACATTACATCGCACAGTAGTGTCCGTCAGTCACATTACACCGCACAGTAGTGTCCATCAGTCACATTACACCGCACAGTAGTGTCCGTCAGTCACATTACACCGCACAGTAGTGTCCGTCACATTACACAGCACAGTAGTGTCCATCAGTCACATTACACCGCACAGTAGTGTCCGTCAGTCACATTACACCGCACAGTAGTGTCCGTCAGTCACATTACACCGCACAGTAGTGTCCATCAGTCACATTACACCGCACAGTAGTGTCCGTCAGTCACATTACACCGCACAGTAGTGTCCGTCAGTCACATTACACAGCACAGTAGTGTCCATCAGTCACATTACACCGCACAGTAGTGTCCGTCAGTCACATTACACCGCACAGTAGTGTCCGTCAGTCACATTACACCGCACAGTAGTGTCCGTCAGTCACATTACACCGCACAGTAGTGTCCGTCAGTCACATTACACCGCACAGTAGTGTCCATCAGTCACATTACACCGCACAGTAGTGTCCGTCAGTCACATTACACCGCACAGTAGTGTCCGTCAGTCACATTACACAGCACAGTAGTGTCCATCAGTCACATTACACCGCACAGTAGTGTCCGTCAGTCACATTACACCGCTCAGTAGTGTCCGTCAGTCACATTACACCGCACAGTAGTGTCTGTCAGTCACATTACACCGCACAGTAGTGTCCGTCAGTCACATTACTCCGCACAGTAGTGTCCATCAGTCACATTACTCCGCACAGTAGTGTCTGTCAGTCACATTACACCGCACAGTAGTGTCCGTCAGTCACATTACTCCGCACAGTAATATCCCTTATACACATTACGCCAGGTAGAGCCCCTTATACAACACAGGAAAAACAAAAACACAGAAAAAGAATCCTGATTCATGCCCTTTACATTATTTGTCATTTTTCCACCTTAAAATAATGCCCATTACACATAATGCCACACACCATAATGCCCATTACAAATTATGCCACACACCATAATGCCCATTACACAATGACATACACCATAATTCCCATTACACAGTATGCCACACACACAATAATGTCCCCTACAAATTTTGCCACACAGGAAGGCTTTTAATTAATTTTAAATTACCTGCTTGTTGCCAGAGGTCTCCTACTCTGGGTAACATACTCATGCCAGGGGTCTCATGCTCATTGCCAGGGGTCTCCTGCTCTGGGTAACATACTCATGCCAGGGGTCTCATGCTCATTGCCAGGGGTCTCCTACTCTGGGTAACATACTCATGCCAGGGGTCTCATGCTCATTGCCAGGGGTCTCCTGCTCTGGGTAACATACTCATGCCAGGGGTCTCATGCTCATTGCCAGGGGTCTCCTGCTCTGGGTAACATACTCATGCCAGGGGTTTCATGCTCATTGCCAGGGGTCTCTTGCTCTGGGTAACATACTCATGCCAGGGGTTTCATGCTCATTGCCAGGGGTCTCCTGCTCTGGGTAACATACTCATGCCAGGGGTCTCATGCTCATTGCCAGGGGTCTCCTGCTCTGGGTAACATACTCATGCCAGGGGTCTCATGCTCATTGCCAGGGGTCTCCTGCTCTGGGTAACATACTCATGCCAGGGGTCTCATGCTCATTGCCAGGGGTCTCCTGCTCTGGGTAACATACTCATGCCAGGGGTCTCATGCTCATTGCCAGGGGTCTCCTGCTCTGGGTAACACGCTCACGCCAGGGGTCTCATGCTCATTGCCAGGGGTCTCCTGCTCTGGGTAACACACTCACGCCAGGGGTCTCATGCTCATTGCCAGGGGTCTCCTGCTCTGGGTAACACACTCATGCCAGGGGTCTCATGCTCATTGCCAGGGGTCTCCTGCTCTGGGTAACATACTCATGCCAGGGGTCTCATGCTCATTGCCAGGGGTCTCCTGCTCTGGGTAACATACTCATGCCAGGGGTCTCATGCTCATTGCCAGGGGTCTCCTGCTCTGGGTAACATACTCATGCCAGGGGTCTCATGCTCATTGCCAGGGGTCTCCTGCTCTGGGTAACATACTCATGCCAGGGGTCTCATGCTCATTGCCAGGGGTCTCCTGCTCTGTGTAACATACTCATGCCAGGGGTCTCATGCTCATTGCCAGGGGTCTCCTGCTCTGGGTAACATACTCATGCCAGGGGTCTCATGCTCATTGCCAGGGGTCTCCTGCTCTTGGTAACATGCTCATGCCAGGGGTCTCATGCTCATTGCCAGGGGTCTCCTGCTCTGGGTAACATAGTCATGCCAGGGGTCTCATGCTCATTGCCAGGGGTCTCCTGCTCTGGGTAACATACTCATGCCAGGGGTCTCATGCTCATTGCCAGGGGTCTCCTGCTCTGGGTAACATACTCATGCCAGGGGTCTCATGCTCATTGCCAGGGGTCTCCTGCTCTGGGTAACATACTTATGCCAGGGGTCTCATGCTCATTGCCAGGGGTCTCCTGCTCTGGGTAACATACTCATGCCAGGGGTCTCATGCTCATTGCCAGGGGTCTCCTGCTCTGGGTAACATACTCATGCCAGGGGTCTCATGCGGTGTGTGTCATAATGTGTCAGGCATTACGGTGTGTTGTATACTATATCACGGGCATTGTGGTATGTGGTATAATGTCTCAGGGTCATTGCGGTGTGTGTCATAATGTGTTACAGGCATTGTATGTGCTATAATGTATCAGGGGCATTGCAGTGTGTAGTATAATGTATAACGGGCATTGCGATTCCTGTCATAATGTGTCACAGGCATTACGGTGTGTGGCATAATGTGTCCGGGGCATTATGGTGTGTGCATATTGTGTCATGTGCATTATTGTGTGTGGCATAATGTCTGAGGGCCTTTGCAGTATGTGGCATAATGTATACTGGGCATTACTATAAGGAGGAAAAATGACAAATAATGTACAGTGCATGAATCAGGATTATTTTTCTTTCCTGTGGTGGCTAACGTCTGGGCGTGCAGGTTGCAAAACTGGGGTATAAGGAAGTCTTTTCCTGCAATGCCACGCCACTTTATGCGAAGCCACGCCCATTCCAACGAAACCACGCCCCTTTTTGTGGCGCACGCATTTTTATCCCTTTGATAGTGCCAATTATGGGGAATGGTGGGGGGGGGGGCCAGGATGGTGTGGGGGGGGGGGGCGCCGAAGAATTTTTTGGCTTGGGGGAGAAAAAATTCTAGTTACGCCACTGTAGTGTCCGTCACATTACACCGCACAGTAGTGTCCGTCAGTCACATTACACCGCACAGTAGTGTCCGTCAGTCACATTACACCGCAGAGTAGTGTCCGTCAGTCACATTACACCGCAGAGTAGTGTCCGTCAGTCACATTACACCGCACAGTAGTGTCCATCAGTCACATTACACCGCACAGTAGTGTCCGTCAGTCAGTCACATTACATCGCACAGTAGTGTCCGTCAGTCACATTACACCGCACAGTAGTGTCCATCAGTCACATTACACCGCACAGTAGTGTCCGTCAGTCACATTACACCGCACAGTAGTGTCCGTCACATTACACAGCACAGTAGTGTCCATCAGTCACATTACACCGCACAGTAGTGTCCGTCAGTCACATTACACCGCACAGTAGTGTCCGTCAGTCACATTACACCACACAGTAGTGTCCATCAGTCACATTACACCGCACAGTAGTGTCCGTCAGTCACATTACACCGCACAGTAGTGTCCGTCAGTCACATTACACAGCACAGTAGTGTCCATCAGTCACATTACACCGCACAGTAGTGTCCGTCAGTCACATTACACCGCACAGTAGTGTCCGTCAGTCAGTCACATTACATCGCACAGTAGTGTCCGTCAGTCACATTACACCGCACAGTAGTGTCCATCAGTCACATTACACCGCACAGTAGTGTCCGTCAGTCACATTACACCGCACAGTAGTGTCCGTCACATTACACAGCACAGTAGTGTCCATCAGTCACATTACACCGCACAGTAGTGTCCGTCAGTCACATTACACCGCACAGTAGTGTCCGTCAGTCACATTACACCACACAGTAGTGTCCATCAGTCACATTACACCGCACAGTAGTGTCCGTCAGTCACATTACACCGCACAGTAGTGTCCGTCAGTCACATTACACAGCACAGTAGTGTCCATCAGTCACATTACACCGCACAGTAGTGTCCGTCAGTCACATTACACTGCACAGTAGTGTCCGTCAGTCACATTACACCGCACAGTAGTGTCCGTCAGTCACATTACACCGCACAGTAGTGTCCGTCAGTCACATTACACCGCACAGTAGTGTCCGTCAGTCACATTACACCGCACAGTAGTGTCCGTCAGTCACATTACACCGCACAGTAGTGTCCGTCAGTCACATTACACAGCACAGTAGTGTCCATCAGTCACATTACACCGCACAGTAGTGTCCATCAGTCACATTACACCGCACAGTAGTGTCCGTCAGTCACATTACACCGCACAGTAGTGTCCGTCAGTCACATTACACCGCACAGTAGTGTCTGTCAGTCACATTACTCCGCACAGTAGTGTCCATCAGTCACATTACTCCGCACAGTAGTGTCTGTCAGTCACATTACACCGCACAGTAGTGTCCGTCAGTCACATTACTCCGCACAGTAGTATCCCTTATACACATTACGCCAGGTAGAGCCCCTTATACAACACAGGAAAAACAAAAACACAGAAAAAGAATCCTGATTCATGCCCTTTACATTATTTGTCATTTTTCCACCATAAAATAATGCCCATTACACATAATGCCACACACCATAATGCCCATTACAAATTATGCCACACACCATAATGCCCATTACACAAGGACATACACCATAATTCCCATTACACATTATGCCACACACACAATAATGTCCCCTACAAATTTTGCCACACAGGAAGGCTTTTAATTAATTTTAAATTACCTGCTTGTTGCCAGAGGTCTCCTACTCTGGGTAACATACTCATGCCAGGGGTCTCATGCTCATTGCCAGGGGTCTCCTGCTCTGGGTAACATACTCATGCCAGGGGTCTCATGCTCATTGCCAGGGGTCTCCTACTCTGGGTAACATACTCATGCCAGGGGTCTCATGCTCATTGCCAGGGGTCTCCTGCTCTGGGTAACATACTCATGCCAGGGGTCTCATGCTCATTGCCAGGGGTCTCCTGCTCTGGGTAACATACTCATGCCAGGGGTTTCATGCTCATTGCCAGGGGTCTCCTGCTCTGGGTAACATACTCATGCCAGGGGTCTCATGCTCATTGCCAGGGGTCTCCTGCTCTGGGTAACATGCTCATGCCAGGGGTCTCATGCTCATTGCCAGGGGTCTCCTGCTCTGGGTAACATAGTCATGCCAGGGGTCTCATGCTCATTGCCAGGGGTCTCCTGCTCTGGGTAACATACTCATGCCAGGGGTCTCATGCTCATTGCCAGGGGTCTCCTGCTCTGGGTAACATACTCATGCCAGGGGTCTCATGCTCATTGCCAGGGGTCTCCTGCTCTGGGTAACATACTCATGCCAGGGGTCTCATGCTCATTGCCAGGGGTCTCCTGCTCTGGGTAACATACTCATGCCAGGGGTCTCATGCTCATTGCCAGGGGTCTCCTGCTCTGGGTAACATACTCATGCCAGGGGTCTCATGCTCATTGCCAGGGGTCTCCTGCTCTGGGTAACATACTCATGCCAGGGGTCTCATGCTCATTGCCAGGGGTCTCCTGCTCTGGGTAACATACTCATGCCAGGGGTCTCATGCTCATTGCCAGGGGTCTCCTGCTCTGGGTAACATACTCATGCCAGGGGTCTCATGCTCATTGCCAGGGGTCTCCTGCTCTGGGTAACATACTCATGCCAGGGGTCTCATGCTCATTGCCAGGGGTCTCCTACTCTGGGTAACATACTCATGTCAGGGGTCTCATACTCATTGCCAGGGGTCTCCTGCTCTGGGTAACATACTCATGCCAGGGGTCTCATGCTCATTGCCAGGGATCTCCTACTCTGGGTAACATACTCATGCCAGGGGTCTCATGCTCATTGCCAGGGGTCTCCTGCTCTGGTTAACATACTCATGCCAGGGGTCTCATGCTCATTGCCAGGGGTCTCCTGCTCTGGTTAACATACTCATGCCAGGGGTCTCATGCTCATTGCCAGGGGTCTCCTGCTCTGGGTAACATACTCATGCCAGGGGTCTCATGCTCATTGCCAGGGGTCTCCTGCTCTGGGTAACATACTCATGCCAGGGGTCTCATGCTCATTGCCAGGGGTCTCCTGCTCTGGGTAACATACTCATGCCAGGGGTCTCATGCTCATTGCCAGGGGTCTCCTGCTCTGGGTAACATACTCATGCCAGGGGTCTCATGCTCATTGCCAGGGGTCTCCTGCTCTGGGTAACATACTCATGCCAGGGGTCTCACGCTCATTGCCAGGGGTCTCCTGCTCTGGGTAACATACTCATGCCAGGGGTCTCACGCTCATTGCCAGGGGTCTCCTACTCTGGGTAACATACTCATGCCAGGGGTCTCACGCTCATTGCCAGGGGTCTCCTGCTCTGGGTAACATACTCATGCCAGGGGTCTCACGCTCATTGCCAGGGGTCTCCTGCTCTGGGTAACATACTCATGCCAGGGGTCTCACGCTCATTGCCAGGGGTCTCCTACTCTGGGTAACATACTCATGCCAGGGGTCTCATGCTCATTGCCAGGGGTCTCCTGCTCTGGGTAACATACTCATGCCAGGGGTCTCATGCTCATTGCCAGGAATCTCCTACTCTGGGTAACATACTCATGCCAGGGGTCTCATGCTCATTGCCATGGGTCTCCTGCTCTGGGTAACATACTCATGCCAGGGGTCTCATGCTCATTGCCAGGGGTCTCCTGATCTGGGTAACATACTCATGCCAGGGGTCTCATGCTCATTGCCAGGGGTCTCCTGCTCTGGGTAACATACTCATGCCAGGGGTCTCATGCTCATTGCCAGGGGTCTCCTGCTCTGGGTAACATACTCATTCCAGGGGTCTCATACTCATTGCCAGGGGTCTCCTGCTCTGGGTAACATACTCATGCCAGGGGTCTCATGCTCATTGCCAGGGGTCTCCTGCTCTGGGTAACATACTCATGCCAGGGGTCTCATGCTCATTGCCAGGGATCTCCTACTCTGGGTAACATACTCATGCCAGGGGTCTCATGCTCATTGCCAGGGGTCTCCTGCTCTGGGTAACATACTCATGCCAGGGGTCTCATGCTCATTGCCAGGGGTCTCCTGCTCTGGGTAACATACTCATGCCAGGGGTCTCATGCTCATTGCCAGGGGTCTCCTGCTCTGGGTAACATACTCATGCCAGGGGTCTCATGCTCCTTGCCAGGGGTCTCCTGCTCTGGGTAACATACTCATGCCAGGGGTCTCATGCTCATTGCCAGGGGTCTCCTGCTCTGGGTAACATACTCATGCCAGGGGTCTCATGCTCATTGCCAGGGGTCTCCTGCTCTGGGTAACATACTCATGCCAGGGGTCTCATGCTCATTGCCAGGGGTCTCCTGCTCTGGGTAACATACTCATGCCAGGGGTCTCATGCTCATTGCCAGGGGTCTCCTGCTCTGGGTAACATACTCATGCCAGGGGTCTCATGCTCATTGCCAGGGGTCTCCTGCTCTGGGTAACATACTCATGCCAGGGGTCTCATGCTCATTGCCAGGGGTCTCCTGCTCTGGGTAACATACTCATGCCAGGGGTCTCATGCTCATTGCCAGGGGTCTCCTGCTCTGGGTAACATACTCATGCCAGGGGTCTCATGCTCATTGCCAGGGGTCTCCTGCTCTGGGTAACATACTCATGCCAGGGGTCTCATGCTCATTGCCAGGGGTCTCCTGCTCTGGGTAACATACTCATGCCAGGGGTCTCATGCTCATTGCCAGGGGTCTCCTGCTCTGGGTAACATACTCATGCCAGGGGTCTCCTGCTCTGGGTAACATACTCATGCCAGGGGTCTCCTGCTCTGGGTAACATACTCATGCCAGGGGTCTCCTGCTCTGGGTAACATACTCATGCCAGGGGTCTCCTGCTCTGGGTAACATACTCATGCCCAGGGGTTTACATGTGAGAAGATACTTTCTGCATCTTCTCCAGCCGCCAGTGTTCCCGGAGCTATCAGACGCTAGAGGTCAAGTTGGACCTTTAGGGTCTGTCTTTCTCCCTCATTGATGTCAGCTGCAGCAGTTTTTAGTGTGTGGGATATGGGTGAGCGCCTGTGTGGTGACTGTGGCCCTGGGCAGCTGCCCTGCTAGCCCTCACCTAAAACCGCTCCTGGCTGAAATCTAACGAAGCAAAGGGTGTGATAAACTGCACAGGAGAGATGGACTGAGAACATGGCCAGCTGCTGACGGATGGCTGTGACAGGGTGCATGCCCTACAGGTGCGGCATTACTTGTGACATCACAAGGCCATGCCCCTGGCGCACGGAACGGTCCCACTGTGGGACAGTCATGTAGATATTAGTAACACAATCCCATCTTTGTACATATACTATGTCTATAGCTTGCATGTCATTTTTGTGTTTGTTCCCAATCGTAAACCATTACAGAATGTGCTAGCACTATATAGGTAAATGTATCTGCTGCCACCCAGTGTACATTCAGTGGTACTACATGGAAGTCCTTGTGTATTCACTGTGTGATCCCAGAACACATGAAGGAATTGGGGTACCTCTCTCAGGGCAGTAATGGCCAATGGGTTATCCTCACATTTGGTGGCACCAGTGTCATAACTATGGAGGGATCAGGGGTTGCGGTTGCTACGGGGCCTGCACTGCCTCTGGGGCGCACCTACCCCTTGCACCCAATCATGCAGCACACTATGGGCCCCCATTGCCCACCTCCTTCCTCCGCTCCCCCCACCCCCTTATGCTACAGAGTCCACTCCAGCTGCCGACCCTGCAGGGATGGACCATTGGTGTAGGTATATATATGACCAGAGTCAGAGGTCAGCTTTGTGGGGCTGGTGCCATTGTAAAAGTTGGGACCTGGAGGATTGAGGGCCACACAGTAGAAGTCAGGAGCTGGTGGCAGCGGCGGGGAGGGGGAAGGCTGGGCCTGGCAGCTTGTAGTTACACCTCTGGGTATAATACAGAGGGACACTCTAATTCCTAGCAGTGTGACAGTGCCGGACAGTGATAAACGGGAGCGAGAGAACCCATACTGCGTCAGGCAATGTGACAGTGCAGAGGACGGAGAGAGGCTCATTGTCCTGATGAACCCAACAATATTGCAAAGGCAATCCCCACCCAGAGCCCAGGTCAGAGGGTTCCAGGGACGTGTGGTGAGGTAAATGGCTCAGGAGGCACTGGCTAGCACCAGAGCCAGATTCACACGCAATATATGAGCCAAGTGGTTCATCTGGACATTATACACAGGTGCAGCGGTATATACATGTGGGCATTATACACAGGTGCAGCGGTATATACATGTGGGCATTATACACAGGTGCAGCGGTATATACATGTGGGCATTATACACAGGTGCAGCGGTATATACATGTGGGCATTATACACAGGTGCAGCGGTATATACATGTGGGCATTATACACAGGTGCAGCGGTATATACATGTGGGCATTATACACAGGTGCAGCGGTATATACATGTGGGCATTATACACAGGTGCAGCGGTATATACATGTGGGCATTATACACAGCTGCAGCGGTATATACATGTGGGTATTATACACAGGTGCAGCAGTATATACATGTGGGTATTATACACAGGTGCAGCAGTATATACATGTGGGCATTATACACAGAGGCAGTGGTATATACAAGTGGTCATTATGCACAGGTGCAGCGGTATATACATGTGGGCGTTATACACAGGTGCAGCGGTATCTACATGTGGGCGTTATACACAGGTGCAGCGGTATCTACATGTGGGCGTTATACACAGGTGCAGCTGTAGCAGCAGTATATACATGTGGGCGTTATACACAGGTGCAGTGGTAAATATACATGTGGGCATTGTACACAGGTGCAGCGGTATATACATGTGGGCGTTATACACAAGCACAGCGTTACATACATGTGGGCATTATACACAGGAGCAGCGGTATACACATGTGGGCATTAAACACAGGTGCAGCGGTATATACACGTGGGTATTATACACAGGTGCAGCGGTATATACATGTGGGCATTATACACAGGTGCAGCAGTATATACATGTGGGCATTATACACAGGTGCAGCAGTATATACATGTGGGCATTATACACAGATGCACAGTGTATAGCTCCTAGGCCCTGGTTCTTCTTAAAAGCCTGCAGTGTTTCCCCTGGGAGCCTCCCAGGGGAGGATGGATCCTCCTGGGGAGGAGGATGACGGAGAGTCCCAGGCTGCAAGGCCTGAGGGAGGCCCTGGGAATTCTGACCTACCGATTGCAGTGGAAGCCTCAGTGCTGGAGGATTTGGACAGTACAGCGTTTCTAGTGATTGTGGGTCCGGTGATGAAACAGGATCCCCAACTGGAGACCCCCAAACCACAGGATGCCGGCTCTCTGGGTGAGGTAACCCAGGGAGGTGATAAGGTGAATGAACTTGCCTGTGGTGGGGCGGGGGTTAGTGCTGCAGGTGAAGATGCTGAGGTTTCTGATTGCAGCCTGGAGGATTCATCATCCTCTAGTAATAAATACATGAATATGAGTCTAGAGGAATTAAGAATGGAGCAGAACCGTATATACTCCCGTATTACTTATAAAAAAAGAAGGCGTAACTGTAGCAGCAGATGGGAGAGAGTTGCCCTGAAAGATGAACTTTGGGAGCTGAATGACACTTTGGCTGCAGTTAAAACGAGGATTAAAATGTTGCAGGATCAGGCTCTATTGCAAAAGGAAAAAGCACTGCTAGAGTCCATACCAGGACAAGATGGAGGATGTGATGGCGGCCCGGTCCCGGCGGGTTCTGTGGCGGCATCTGGGCTCATAGTTTCAGTGGAAGACATGGAAGTGGGCAGCCAGACTGCGGAAGAAGTGGTGGATATCGTGGGCCATGATGGAGGTGAAACCGCTGGGATTGCGTCTGGTGCCGTGGATACCGAGGGGAACCCTGCGATGACGTCATCCTGTGCTTTCCATGAGGGGGAGGCGTCTCTCCCAGAGAGAGTGCTGGGTGGTGGCAGTGCAGGGGGCATGGTGGCTGCCGGGGTGCCGGAGCTCTGCTGGCTGCTGCTGCTTCCTGTGGACTTGCTCCCGATGCACTTGTCTCTGAAGCTGCGGATATGGGGACGGCGCGGGCCGTGGTAGATGCTGAGGCTGGCTCTCCCTGTAAGCCAGCAGCGACTGGCTCTGGCTTAGTCGCTGTGGTGGCTGAGGGGGGCGGGGCCAAAGACGCATCATGTGTGACATCACGAGTGACATCATTAACTGCATCAATGGGAATTCCGGAGTATGAAGCCATATTAAAAACTGGGCAAAGATTGGCCCAAGGACTGCCGGCAGTTGATAAGAGCAGCTTAACCCCTGAGGAGACTACACTAGTAGAAACAGTTTACAGAGATATGGATATGCCTGTGAGGGCTTTAGCGGCCGTAAGCTTGATCCAGGCAAACCAAACTAGGATGGCTGGTGGGGCTGGTAGTGCGGGTATAGAGGTCAGTAAGAAGGTAAATGTTCAAGCACCCAAGGGTCTCCCTGTAATCTCTCCTGTGGTTAGACCAGGATCTGGTTCATATGCCAAAACTTTGGAGGGTTCTGGTTGGGCTACTACTGGTCCTCAGCTTGGGGTAAGTGGGGGTCAGCCTATAAAAAGGCGTAATGTGGTTCAGTTTAGATGGGTAGGGGAGGGGGAGGCTCCTTCAAAGTCGGAGTTCTTGGATATAGTATTCTCGCTGGGTTTTAGGGCCGCAGACCTTTTTGCGTGCATCCATCCGGTGAGAACTCACGACTTTGATCTGAGCTTCCTCGCCCTGAATGGCTTGCAAGCTTTTGGCTCCCAATGGGAGAAGAACAAGACCAAGGAGCCGTACTGCCATTTTAAAACCAACACCATCACCAGGTAGGATAGGGTAAAGATTACTGTTCTGGTGCGCAATGAGTCACTACCGTCTGCGGATATCGTATATTGGTTGTCCAGGTCCTGCACAGTGTTGTCCCCACTTGAGAAATTTGATTACACTAAGGGGGTCTGGGGTGGTGCCTATTCGACATTTGTGAGGTTGCACCAGGTAGGGGCTGAGACTAAGCACATACCATCTGCTGCTTATATTGGCCGTGACCGGCTTCAGTGCTTCTATCCTGGGCAGCCCAGAACTTGTCACAAGTGTGGTGACTTTCGCCACCTTAGTAATGATTGTACGGTTGTTAAATGTGCTTTGTGTGGCCAGATGGGGCACGGGTCCCGTGAGTGTAATAAGGTGAGGTGCAATCTCTGTGGAGCGGTTGGCCATCCCTATAGTCGGTGCCCTAAAGCATTGCATAATCATGATGCAGGGGTGGTTGAGGAGGCACTAGAAATCAGGCCCAGTCATGAGGATAACATGGTGGTTGCTTTACAGCATCAGGATATGTTGAGGAAACTAGAAGCTGGTGGGGTAGGGAAAGTCCAGGTCGAAAGGGGGGAAGCATCTTTTCAGGCAGTGAGTAAAGGCAGGAGGAAGAAGCTGAAAAAGAGGGGGGTGGACGTTGTATGCTCTAATAGGTTTGACGTTTTGTCCTCCGCTGATGATGAGGATGAGGGAGAGGTAGTCATGGTTGGGGGAAAAGAGCTAGTGTTTGTTCCGAATACTTCTAAAAGTAAAAAACCAAAACAGGCCTCTAATCTGTCTGTTGATGGGGTGGCAGTTACGGTCAAAGCTAAACAGGAAAAGGGGGGATGTGGTAAAGTTCAGAGCAAAACCAAGCACTTAGATAGTTCTCAGGGGGATCTAGAGTGGGATCCTACAGGGACAGAGTTAAGCCAGGCCTTGGTACCGTTATTAAATAAGGTTGAGGTAGTGCAGAGTTCAGAGAGGAAGGCCCCTCAATCTCCGGGAGAGGTGATGGTGGTGGAGGAGACTCCTGGCCTTGAGGCGGGGAGCCTTACCTATTCTCCTTTGGCGTCCTCCTGTGGGGATGATCCTGGGGGCGGTTCTTGTATTATTGCCCCAAAAGCCCCTGATCCGGATCCTCCCCCAGACAGGGTTGCAAATGGGGAGGGGTGTGATATTAGGGAGGGTGTTGTTGTACAGGGATCTAAGGGTCTGTTCTGTGAGACTGCGGTCTCAGTTGTTGGTGGGGTGGAGGAGGGGGAGGTGGAAGAAATCTCTTTGTCCGATGAGGATGTTCTTCCCTTCGGGGTTACGCGTAAAAGAGTAGGATCCTCGGATGAGGATTCTAAAAGACAAGCAAAGGAAAAGTGAATGGGGTCCTACCTCTATAATCCAAGAAACATGGATCCCCAACCTATACGATGTGCCACCATTAATGTGGCTTCCGTGTTTTCTGAACGTGCTCGTTTCTTGGCCTTCGATTTTTTTCAACACGGTTGATGTTGACTTTTTATTTTTGCAGGAGACCAGGGTAGGTGACTTGGCCACACTCCATCGGGCCAAGTGTCAGTGGAAGCGGAGGCCTTCCTTCTGGTCTCTTGCGGCCGAGGCCTCCAGTGGGTTGGCAGTGCTTTTTACTGATATGGTAAACGTGCACAGGATTATAGATTTACAGGTAGGTAGGTGCATGGTTTTAGATGTCAACCTGAGAGGACATGACCTGAGGCTAATAAACATCTATGGGCCCCATTCAAAGTGGGACAGGAAATGTCTTTTCAGGGAGATAAAACCGTTTCTTTTTACGGCCCGGCAGATTGTCTTTGGAGGTGATTTTAACACCGTCATTAGGCCAAAAGACAGAGGGGACACAAAGGCAACCCTGGGCTATGATTCCAATTTTCTAGTTAGCATGGTTAGAGAGGCTGGTCTGGTGGATGTGCACGTTCGCCATTTCCCAGACCTCACAGGTTTCACCTATCATTGTGGTAGTCATAGGTCTAGGATAGATAGGTTTTTTGTTAAGGAGTCCTCGAAAACTTTGCCTCCTGAGACAAAGCCAGTAGAGTTCTCCGATCACGTTTTTCTGTGTGTTGCTTTGAACGTCTCAGAAACCCCTCAGAAAGGGCGGGGCCTTTGGCGTTTGAATTCCTAGCTCCTGAAGGAGGAGGGAGTTAGACAGTCCTTTAGAGACTTTCTTCAACTACAGGAAACACTTCTGGAGGCTGGTTGGAGTAGGTCTGAGTGGTGGGAGGAGTGTAAAAAGAGGACTCAAAGGCTTTTTCAAAGGCTGGTAGCCAGGAAAAACTTGACAAAAAGATGTATCTACCAGAGCCTGAGAAAGAAACTGGATTTCTTGATCTCTGAGCGTGGAGATAGTGGGGAAATCTCCCGGGTGAAGGCTCAGATGAAGGAATATCAGTACGATCGCCTGGCTTCTTTGATTCTGGAGAGGGATTATGGAAAGTACCACTCGCCTGATCCCTACCAGAAAATCAGTTGATTTGAGGGAGGTCCGGGGCCTGTTTGATGACCAGGTTACTCTTCATGAAGACAGGGAGGATATTTTGGGAATCATCAGGTCCTATTACTCCAGCCTTTTGTCTGAGCAGCCACTCATCAGAGAGAGGATGGATCAGTTTCTGAGGGAGACACCTGGACTTGAGCAACTTGATCCTTCTTTTGACTCTTTGGGCAGTGATGTGACAGTGGAGGAGGTCAAGAGAGCCATAGACGGTTTGTCTATAAAAAAATCTCCGGGCCCAGATGGGTTAACATCTGAATTTTTTAAAGCTTTTTCAGACATATTGGCTGCTCATCTCATGGAGGTATTTAATGAAAGCCTGGGTAACGGATCACTCCCTCCCTCTATGAGATCCTCTGCTCTCATATTATTGTCTAAAGGTAGGGACCCGGTGCGTGTTGAGAACTGGCGCCCCATCGCTCTTCTCAATACAGACAGAAAGATTCTGGCAAAGGTACTTTTTAATCGGCTGATGGAAGTTTCCGGGCTGTTACTTTCTCCGTCTCAGCATTGCACTGTAAAAGGCCGAAGCACCTTTAGTGCTGTCCTTGGCATCCGGGAGGCTGTGGAACAATGTCGTGCTGAAAAATGGGGTAAGTATTTGCTGGCATTGGATCAGTCCAAGGCTTTTGACCGAGTTAATCATCAGTACCTGTGGGCTGTGCTGGAGAGGTATGGTCTTCCAGCGAGGGTGGTAGATTGGCTACGTGTCATTTACAATCAGGCTGAGAGCTTCCCACTTGTCAATGGCTGGGTAGGCCCTGCTTTTGCGGTCGACTCGGGTGTCCGTCAGGGGTGTCCCCTGAGCCCCCTTCTATATGTATTTGCAATTGATCCTTTTGTGCGGAGGATTGAGAGCGGTGCTGTGGCAGGGGTTCAGCTGGGCCCTGGGTTGCCGCTGAGGGTGGTGGCCTACGCAGATGATGTTACTGTGGTCCTGTCATCTGTGGCAGAGGCACGTGGCATGGAACATCTTATCTGTGAGTACTCTGAGGCTTCGTGCTCCAGAATCAATCAGGATAAGTGTGAAGCTTTCTGGATGGGGGAGGAAGGTGATAAATTTACCCTTCCGGATAGCCTCCCCCGGGCCAGCCCAGAGATAAAAATTCTAGGTATCAAATTTGGCCGTGGTGATTATGCCACTCGGAATTGGTAGAAGAGGCTGGAAGATGCTACCAGGAAGGTGCAGTCCTGGAGAAGGTGGCAACTTTCTCTCAGGGAGAGGGTTGACTTATGCAAAACCTATCTGATTCCGCTTTTTCTGTATGTCAGTTATGTGTGCTTCTTGCCACAGTCTTTGTGGACCAAGATGAATTCTTTATTCTTCCTGATGTTATGGGGGAATAGAATGAATCTGGTCAAGAGAGGGATCACCTACAGATCGAGGGAACAGGGGGGGGCTGAGTATGGTCAACCCTGTGGTGTTTTTTGCTACAACGTTTTTAAAACTGAATCTATGGAGTTTGTTTCTAAGAACTCCCCCTCGATGGGTAGAGAGTTTTAGGGCCTGGGTGTTTCCCTTCCTCAGGTTATGGATGGATGGTGGCCAAGTAAAAACCTTTCCAGTCCGGCATGGCTACCTCCCGATCTACGTTATACTGTGCTTGAAGATGACGAGGTTTTGGGGGCTGGAGGTGGGTAAAGTCAAAAACTTCTCTAGAAGGGAGTTGGAGAGAAGAATTTTGCGGACTCACTTTTATGCTCCGCTGTCGTTGAGGGACTGCCCAGGCAGTGTCTGCTCAGATGGGTTGTCTTTGATTAATTCTCAAAGAATCCCACTGAAGTTCAGAGATATTGCCTGGCTTTCTTTCCAAGGGAGGCTTTATGTGCGGGGTAACCTCAAGTGTCGAAGTGCCAATGATCGTGGCTGCCTACGTGAGGAATGTCTAGGGGAGGTGGAGACAATGGACCATTTCCTCCTTGAGTGTCTCTTCAATATAAAGGTTTACAGAGCGGTATCAAGGGCCTTACGCATCCCGTGCCTTTCGGGGCTTAGTTACCCTGAGTGGGTTTATGGGGCGTTCAAAGGGTATAGAAGGTTTGATCTAACCACAATTTTTATAGTTAGTTTAGCAGTTAGGTTTCCCTCAGAGCAAAGGTCCTCCCCTGTGAGGAGGTGGTGGGAAATATTCTGCACGAGGTTAAGAGGATGATGGATATGGATAGGAAGAGGTTGGATGCTGTCGGGTGGTCCAGGCTCTGGCGCAACCTGAAACCCCCTTGAGTGGGTAGCAGAAGTCCTTTTCTTGTTCATCTTATGTCTTCCTATCCTTCACCTTTCCGTAGATTTTCTTTTTTCTGTTTTTTTAATTAAAGCGGTTTGCATGTGACTAAAAGACTTCATTCATCTTTTCATTGCTTATGGTTATGATATGTATTGTTCGAATACAGTAGGCTGTTTTTTGCTTAGATGTTAAGCAATTTTGACATTGCGTATAGTTATACAGGTTGAGTCTCCCTTATCCAAAATGCTTGGGACCAGAGGTATTTTGGATATGGGATTTTTCCGTATTTTGGAATAATTGCATACCAGAATGAGATATCATGGTGATGGGACCCAAGTCTAAGCACAGAATGCATTTATGTTTCATATACACCTTATACAGACAGCCTGAAGGTAATTTTAGCCAATATTTTGTATAACTTTGTGCATTAAACAAAGTGTGTCTACATTCACACAATTCATTTGTTTCATATACACCTTATACACACAGCCTGAAGGTAATTTAATACAATATTTTTAATAACTTTGTGTATTAAACAAAGTTTGTGTACATTGAGCCATCAGAAAACAAAGGTTTCACTATCTCAGTCTCACTCAAAAAAGTCTGTATTTCGGAATATTCCGTATTTCGGAATATTTGGATATGGGATACTCAACCTGTACAAGCTTTGTTGCTTTTTGGTTTGGATTATTGGGCAACAATTCAATGTATATTGTATGTCCTATTTTTATGAGTTTTACCATATTTATGTAATGTATGTTGCAATTTTTCTTAATAAAAGATAGCAGTATATACATGTGGGCATTATACACAGGAACATATACACAGGAGCAGAGGTATATACATCTGGCATTATACACAGGTGCAGCGGTATATACATGTGGGCAGTATACACAGGTGCAGCGGTATATACATGTGGGCAGTATACATAGGTACAGCGGTATATACATGTGGGTATTATACACAGGTGCAGCGGTATATACATGTGGGCATTATACACAGTAGCAGCGGTATATACATGTGAGCATTATACACGGGGCAGCGGTATATACATGTGGGCATTATACACAGGTGCAGCGGTATATACATGTGGGCATTATACACAGGTGCAGCGGTATATACATGTTGGCAGTATACACAGGTGCAGCGGTATATACATGTGGGCAGTATACACAGGTGCAGCGGTATATACATGTGGATATTATACATAGGTGCAGCGGTATATACATGTGGGCATTATACACAGGAGCAGCGGTATATACATGTGAGCATTATACACAGGTGCAGCGGTATATACATGTGGGCATTATACACAGGTGCAGCGGTATATACATGTGGGCATTATACACAGGTACAGCAGTATATACATGTGAGCATTATACACAGGTGCAGCGGAATATACATGTGGGCAGTATACACAGGTGCAGCGGAATATACATGTGGGCATTATACACAGGTGCAGCGGTATATACATGTGGGCATTATACACAGGTGCAGCGGTATATACATGTGTACATTATACACAGGTGCAGCGGTATATAAACGTTACACCAACGTTAAATAGAAGGACAACAATCAAACCACAATCTGGACCACTGAAGGAAAGCTTTCTAACAAATGTGAGTCTAATTCCTCTACACATCAAACTACTCCAGCCTCAGTAACCCAGACACTTATAACTTAAATCTGCGATAAGAACACTGCAAGACTTTTCCACTTCATCCGAAACTACTCAAATTTTTGCCTGGCCAAAAACGTCTGAATTCTCACCTGTACCAAACCTTCCGTGCTCCCTATCCAGCTACATCCTCTCTGTACAGTACACATAATCTTCCGTGCTCCCTATCCAGCTACATCCTCTCTGTACAGTACACATAACCTTCCGTGCTCCCTATCCAGCTACATCCTCTCTGTACAGTACACATAACCTTCCGTGCTCCCTATCCAGCTACATCCTCTCTGTACAGTACACATAACCTTCCGTGCTCCCTATCCAGCTACATCCTCTCTGCACAGTACACATAACCTTCCGTGCTCCCTATCCAGCTACATCCTCTCTGTACAGTACACATAACCTTCCGTGCTCCCTATCCAGCTACATCCTCTCTGTACAGTACACATAACCTTCCGTGCTCCCTATCCAGTTACATCCTCTCTGTACAGTACACATAACCTTCCGTGCTCCCTATCCAGTCACATCCTCTCTGTACAGTACACATAACCTTCCGTGCTCCCTATCCAGTCACATCCTCTCTGTACAGTACACATAACCTTCCGTGCTCCCTATCCAGTCACATCCTCTCTGTACAGTCCACATAACCTTCCGTGCTCCCTATCCAGTTACATCCTCTCTGCACAGTACACATAACCTTCCGTGCTCCCTATCCAGTCACATCCTCTCTGTACAGTACACATAACCTTCCGTGCTCCTATCCAGTCACATCCTCTCTGCACAGTCCACATAACCTTCCGTGCTCCCTATCCAGTCACATCCTCTCTGCACAGTCCACATAACCTTCCGTGCTCCCTATCCAGCTACATCCTCTCTGTACAATACACATAACCTTCCGTGCTCCCTATCCAGTTACATCCTCTCTGTACAGTACACATAACCATCCGTGCTCCCTATCCAGCTACATCCTCTCTGCACAGTACACATAACCTTCCGTGCTCCTATCCAGTCACATCCTCTCTGCACAGTCCACATAACCTTCCGTGCTCCCTATCCAGTCACATCCTCTCTGTACAGTACACATAACCTTCCGTGCTCCTATCCAGTCACATCCTCTCTGTACAGTCCACATAACCTTCCGTGCTCACTATCCAGTCACATCCTCTCTGTACAGTCCACATAACCTTCCGTGCTGCCTATCCAGTCACATCCTCTCTGTACAGTACACATAACCTTCCGTGCTCTCTATCCAGTCACATCCTCTCTGTACAGTACACATAACCTTCCGTGCTCCCTATCCAGTCACATCCTGTCTGTACAGTCCACATAACATTCCGTGCTCCCTATCCAGTCACATCCTCTCTGTACAGTACACATAACCTTCCGTGCTCTCTATCCAGTCACATCCTCTCTGTACAGTACACATAACCTTCCGTGCTCCCTATCCAGTCACATCCTCTCTGTACAGTCCACATAACCTTCCGTGCTCCCTATCCAGCTACATCCTCTCTGTACAGTACACATAACCTTCCGTGCTCCCTATCCAGTCACATCCTCTCTGTACAGTACACATAACCTTCCGTGCTCCCTATCCAGTCACATCCTCTCTGTACAGTACACATAACCTTCCGTGCTCCCTATCCAGTCACATCCTCTCTGTACAGTACACATAACCTTCCGTGCTCCCTATCCAGTCACATCCTCTCTGTACAGTATACATAACCTTCCGTGCTCCCTATCCAGTCACATCCTCTCTGTACAGTACACATAACCTTCCGTGCTCCCTATCCAGTCACATCCTCTCTGTACAGTACACATAACCTTCCGTGCTCCCTATCCAGTCACATCCTCTCTGTACAGTACACATAACCTTCCGTGCTCCCTATCCAGTCACATCCTCTCTGTACAGTATACATAACCTTCCGTGCTCCCTATCCAGTCACATCCTCTCTGTACAGTCCACATAACCTTCCGTGCTCCCTATCCAGTTACATCTTCTCTGTACAGTACACATAACCTTCCGTGCTCCCTATCCAGCTACATCCTCTCTGTACAGTACACATAACTTTCCGTGCTCCCTATCCAGCTACATCCTCTCTGCACAGTACACATAACCTTCCGTGCTCCCTATCCAGTCACATCCTCTCTGTACAGTACACATAACCTTCCGTGCTCCCTATCCAGCTACATCCTCTCTGTACAGTACACATAACCTTCCGTGCTCCCTATCCAGCTACATCCTCTCTGTACAGTACACATAACCTTCCGTGCTCCCTATCCAGCTACATCCTCTCTGTACAGTACACATAACCTTCCGTGCTCCCTATCCAGCTACATCCTCTCTGCACAGTACACATAACCTTCCGTGCTCCCTATCCAGTCACATCCTCTCTGTACAGTACACATAACCTTCCGTGCTCCCTATCCAGTCACATCCTCTCTGTACAGTCCACATAACCTTCCGTGCTCCCTATCCAGTTACATCCTCTCTGCACAGTACACATAACCTTCCGTGCTCCCTATCCAGTCACATCCTCTCTGTACAGTACACATAACCTTCCGTGCTCCTATCCAGTCACATCCTCTCTGCACAGTCCGCATAACCTTCCGTGCTCCCTATCCAGTCACATCCTCTCTGCACAGTCCACATAACCTTCCGTGCTCCCTTTCCAGCTACATCCTCTCTGTACAATACACATAACCTTCCGTGCTCCCTATCCAGTTACATCCTCTCTGTACAGTACACATAACCTTCCGTGCTCCCTATCCAGCTACATCCTCTCTGCACAGTACACATAACCTTCCGTGCTCCCTATCCAGCTACATCCTCTCTGTACAGTACACATAACCTTCCGTGCTCCCTATCCAGTCACATCCTCTCTGTACAGTACACATAACCTTCCGTGCTCCTATCCAGTCACATCCTCTCTGCACAGTCCACATAACCTTCCGTGCTCCCTATCCAGTCACATCCTCTCTGTACAGTACACATAACCTTCCGTGCTCCTGTCCAGTCACATCCTCTCTGCACAGTCCACATAACCTTCCGTGCTCCCTATCCAGTCACATCCTCTCTGTACAGTCCACATAACCTTCCGTGCTCCCTATCCAGTCACATCCTCTCTGTACAGTACACATAACCTTCCGTGCTCTCTATCCAGTCACATCCTCTCTGTACAGTACACATAACCTTCCGTGCTCCCTATCCAGTCACATCCTCTCTGTACAGTCCACATAACCTTCCGTGCTCCCTATCCAGCTACATCCTCTCTGTACAGTACACATAACCTTCCGTGCTCCCTATCCAGTCACATCCTCTCTGTACAGCACACATAACCTTCCGTGCTCCCTATCCAGTCACATCCTCTCTGTACAGTACACATAACCTTCCGTGCTCCCTATCCAGTTACATCCTCTCTGTACAGTACACATAACCTTCCGTGCTCCTATCCAGTCACATCCTCTCTGCACAGTACACATAACCTTCCGTGCTCCCTATTCAGCTACATCCTCTCTGTACAGTACACATAACCTTCCGTGCTCCCTATCCAGTTACATCCTCTCTGTACAGTCCACATAACCTTCCGTGCTCCCTATCCAGCTACATCCTCTCTGCACAGTACACATAACCTTCCGTGCTCCCTATCCAGTTACATCCTCTCTGTACAGTACACATAACCTTCCGTGCTCCTATCCAGTCACATCCTCTCTGCACAGTACACATAACCTTTCGTGCTCCCTATCCAGCTACATCCTCTCTGCACAGTACACATAACCTTCCGTGCTCCCTATCCAGTTACATCCTCTCTGTACAGTACACATAACCTTCCGTGCTCCTATCCAGTCACATCCTCTCTGCACAGTACACATAACCTTTCGTGCTCCCTATCCAGCTACATCCTCTCTGCACAGTCCACATAACCTTCCGTGCTCCCTATCCAGTTACATCCTCTCTGTACAGTATACATAACCTTCCGTGCTCCCTATCCAGCTACATCCTCTCTGTACAGTCCACATAACCTTCCGTGCTCCCTATCCAGTTACATCCTCTCTGTACAGTACACATAACCTTCCGTGCTCCCTATCCAGCTACCTCCTCTCTGTACAGTACACATAACCTTCCGTGCTCCCCATCCAGTCACATCCTCTCTGTACAGTACACATAACCTTCCGTGCTCCCTATCCAGTCACATCCTCTCTGCACAGTACACATAACCTTCCGTGATCCTATCCAGTCACATCCTCTCTGCACAGTCCACATAACCTTCCGTGCTCCCTATCCAGCTACATCCTCTTTGTACAGTCCACATAACCTTCCGTGCTCCCTATCCAGTTACATCCTCTCTGTACAGTATACATAACCTTCCGTGCTCCCTATCCAGCTACATCCTCTCTGTACAGTCCACATAACCTTCCGTGCTCCCTATCCAGTTACATCCTCTCTGTACAGTACACATAACCTTCCGTGCTCCCTATCCAGTTACATCCTCTCTATACAGTACACATAACCTTCCGTGCTCCCTATCCAGCTACATCCTCTCTGTACAGTCCACATAACCTTCCGTGCTCCCTATCCAGCTACATCCTCTCTGTACAGTACACATAACCTTCCGTGCTCCCTATCCAGTCACATCCTCTCTGTACAGTATACATAACCTTCCGTGCTCCCTATCCAGTCACATCCTCTCTGTACAGTACACATAACCTTCCGTGCTCCCTATCCAGTCACATCCTCTCTGTACAGTACACATAACCTTCCGTGCTCCCTATCCAGTCACATCCTCTCTGTACAGTACACATAACCTTCCGTGCTCCCTATCCAGTCACATCCTCTCTGTACAGTATACATAACCTTCCGTGCTCCCTATCCAGTCACATCCTCTCTGTACAGTCCACATAACCTTCCGTGCTCCCTATCCAGTTACATCTTCTCTGTACAGTACACATAACCTTCCGTGCTACCTATCCAGCTACATCCTCTCTGTACAGTACACATAACCTTCCGTGCTCCCTATCTAGCTACATCCTCTCTGTACAGTACACATAACCTTCCGTGCTCCCTATCCAGTTACATCCTCTCTGTACAGTACACATAACCTTCCGTGCTCCCTATCCAGTCACATCCTCTCTGTACAGTATACATAACCTTCCGTGCTCCCTATCCAGTCACATCCTCTCTGTACAGTCCACATAACCTTCCGTGCTCCCTATCCAGTTACATCTTCTCTGTACAGTACAC
This sequence comes from Pseudophryne corroboree, assembly GCF_028390025.1. Lineage (NCBI taxonomy): Eukaryota > Metazoa > Chordata > Amphibia > Anura > Myobatrachidae > Pseudophryne > Pseudophryne corroboree. The sequence continues at coordinate 191,747 of NW_026970433.1, forward strand.
ATAACCTTCCGTGCTACCTATCCAGCTACATCCTCTCTGTACAGTACACATAACCTTCCGTGCTCCCTATCTAGCTACATCCTCTCTGTACAGTACACATAACCTTCCGTGCTCCCTATCCAGTTACATCCTCTCTGTACAGTACACATAACCTTCCGTGCTCCCTATCCAGTTACATCCTCTCTGTACAGTCCACATAACCTTCCGTGCTCCCTATCCAGTTACATCCTCTCTGTACAGTACACATAACCTTCCGTGCTCCCTATCCAGCTACCTCCTCTCTGTACAGTACACATAACCTTCCGTGCTCCCTATCCAGCTACATCCTCTCTGTACAGTACACATAACCTTCCGTGCTCCCTATCCAGTCACATCCTCTCTGTACAGTCCACATAACCTTCCGTGCTCCTATCTAATCACATCCTCTCTGTACAGTCCACATAACCTTCCGTGCTCCCTATCCAGTTACATCCTCTCTGTACAGTACACATAACCTTCCGTGCTCCCTATCCAGCTACCTCCTCTCTGTACAGTACACATAACCTTCCGTGCTCCCTATCCAGCTACATCCTCTCTGTACAGTACACATAACCTTCCGTGCTCCCTATCCAGTCACATCCTCTCTGTACAGTCCACATAACCTTCCGTGCTCCTATCTAATCACATCCTCTCTGTACAGTACACATAACCTTCCGTGCTCCCCATCCAGTCACATCCTCTCTGTACAGTCCACATAACCTTCCGTGCTCCCTATCCAGTCACATCCTCTCTTTACAGTCCACATAACCTTCCGTGCTCCCTATCCAGTCACATCCTCTCTGTACAGTACACATAACCTTCCGTGCTCCCTATCCAGTCACATCCTCTCTGTACAGTATACATAACATTCCGTGCTCCCTATCCAGTCACGTCCCTTCTGTACAGTACACATAACCTTCCGTGCTCCCTATCCAGCTACATCCTCTCTGTACAGTACACATAACCTTCCGTGCTCCCTATCCAGTCACATCCTCTCTGTACAGTATACATAACCTTCCGTGCTCCCTATCCAGTCACATCCTCTCTGTACAGTCCACATAACCTTCCGTGCTCCCTATCCAGTTACATCTTCTCTGTACAGTACACATAACCTTCCGTGCTCCCTATCCAGCTACATCCTCTCTGTACAGTACACATAACCTTCCGTGCTCCCTATCTAGCTACATCCTCTCTGTACAGTACACATAACCTTCCGTGCTCCCTATCCAGCTACATCCTCTCTGTACAGTATACATAACCTTCCGTGCTCCCTATCCAGTTACATCCTCTCTGTACAGTATACATAACCTTCCGTGCTCCCTATCCAGCTACATCCTCTCTGTACAGTCCACATAACCTTCCGTGCTCCCTATCCAGTTACATCCTCTCTGTACAGTACACATAACCTTCCGTGCTCCCTATCCAGTTACATCCTCTCTGTACAGTACACATAACCATCCGTGCTCCCTATCCAGCTACATCCTCTCTGCACAGTACACATAACCTTCCGTGCTCCTATCCAGTCACATCCTCTCTGCACAGTCCACATAACCTTCCGTGCTCCCTATCCAGTCACATCCTCTCTGTACAGTACACATAACCTTCCGTGCTCCTATCCAGTCACATCCTCTCTGTACAGTCCACATAACCTTCCGTGCTCACTATCCAGTCACATCCTCTCTGTACAGTCCACATAACCTTCCGTGCTGCCTATCCAGTCACATCCTCTCTGTACAGTACACATAACCTTCCGTGCTCTCTATCCAGTCACATCCTCTCTGTACAGTACACATAACCTTCCGTGCTCCCTATCCAGTCACATCCTGTCTGTACAGTCCACATAACATTCCGTGCTCCCTATCCAGTCACATCCTCTCTGTACAGTACACATAACCTTCCGTGCTCTCTATCCAGTCACATCCTCTCTGTACAGTACACATAACCTTCCGTGCTCCCTATCCAGTCACATCCTCTCTGTACAGTCCACATAACCTTCCGTGCTCCCTATCCAGCTACATCCTCTCTGTACAGTACACATAACCTTCCGTGCTCCCTATCCAGTCACATCCTCTCTGTACAGTACACATAACCTTCCGTGCTCCCTATCCAGTCACATCCTCTCTGTACAGTACACATAACCTTCCGTGCTCCCTATCCAGTCACATCCTCTCTGTACAGTACACATAACCTTCCGTGCTCCCTATCCAGTCACATCCTCTCTGTACAGTATACATAACCTTCCGTGCTCCCTATCCAGTCACATCCTCTCTGTACAGTACACATAACCTTCCGTGCTCCCTATCCAGTCACATCCTCTCTGTACAGTACACATAACCTTCCGTGCTCCCTATCCAGTCACATCCTCTCTGTACAGTACACATAACCTTCCGTGCTCCCTATCCAGTCACATCCTCTCTGTACAGTATACATAACCTTCCGTGCTCCCTATCCAGTCACATCCTCTCTGTACAGTCCACATAACCTTCCGTGCTCCCTATCCAGTTACATCTTCTCTGTACAGTACACATAACCTTCCGTGCTCCCTATCCAGCTACATCCTCTCTGTACAGTACACATAACTTTCCGTGCTCCCTATCCAGCTACATCCTCTCTGTACAGTACACATAACCTTCCGTGCTCCCTATCCAGCTACATCCTCTCTGCACAGTACACATAACCTTCCGTGCTCCCTATCCAGTCACATCCTCTCTGTACAGTACACATAACCTTCCGTGCTCCCTATCCAGTCACATCCTCTCTGTACAGTCCACATAACCTTCCGTGCTCCCTATCCAGTTACATCCTCTCTGCACAGTACACATAACCTTCCGTGCTCCCTATCCAGTCACATCCTCTCTGTACAGTACACATAACCTTCCGTGCTCCTATCCAGTCACATCCTCTCTGCACAGTCCGCATAACCTTCCGTGCTCCCTATCCAGTCACATCCTCTCTGCACAGTCCACATAACCTTCCGTGCTCCCTTTCCAGCTACATCCTCTCTGTACAATACACATAACCTTCCGTGCTCCCTATCCAGTTACATCCTCTCTGTACAGTACACATAACCTTCCGTGCTCCCTATCCAGCTACATCCTCTCTGCACAGTACACATAACCTTCCGTGCTCCCTATCCAGCTACATCCTCTCTGTACAGTACACATAACCTTCCGTGCTCCCTATCCAGTCACATCCTCTCTGTACAGTACACATAACCTTCCGTGCTCCTATCCAGTCACATCCTCTCTGCACAGTCCACATAACCTTCCGTGCTCCCTATCCAGTCACATCCTCTCTGTACAGTACACATAACCTTCCGTGCTCCTGTCCAGTCACATCCTCTCTGCACAGTCCACATAACCTTCCGTGCTCCCTATCCAGTCACATCCTCTCTGTACAGTCCACATAACCTTCCGTGCTCCCTATCCAGTCACATCCTCTCTGTACAGTCCACATAACCTTCCGTGCTCTCTATCCAGTCACATCCTCTCTGTACAGTACACATAACCTTCCGTGCTCCCTATCCAGTCACATCCTCTCTGTACAGTCCACATAACCTTCCGTGCTCCCTATCCAGCTACATCCTCTCTGTACAGTACACATAACCTTCCGTGCTCCCTATCCAGTCACATCCTCTCTGTACAGCACACATAACCTTCCGTGCTCCCTATCCAGTCACATCATCTCTGTACAGTACACATAACCTTCCGTGCTCCCTATCCAGTTACATCCTCTCTGTACAGTACACATAACCTTCCGTGCTCCTATCCAGTCACATCCTCTCTGCACAGTACACATAACCTTCCGTGCTCCCTATTCAGCTACATCCTCTCTGTACAGTACACATAACCTTCCGTGCTCCCTATCCAGTTACATCCTCTCTGTACAGTCCACATAACCTTCCGTGCTCCCTATCCAGCTACATCCTCTCTGCACAGTACACATAACCTTCCGTGCTCCCTATCCAGTTACATCCTCTCTGTACAGTACACATAACCTTCCGTGCTCCTATCCAGTCACATCCTCTCTGCACAGTACACATAACCTTTCGTGCTCCCTATCCAGCTACATCCTCTCTGCACAGTACACATAACCTTCCGTGCTCCCTATCCAGTTACATCCTCTCTGTACAGTACACATAACCTTCCGTGCTCCTATCCAGTCACATCCTCTCTGCACAGTACACATAACCTTTCGTGCTCCCTATCCAGCTACATCCTCTCTGCACAGTCCACATAACCTTCCGTGCTCCCTATCCAGTTACATCCTCTCTGTACAGTATACATAACCTTCCGTGCTCCCTATCCAGCTACATCCTCTCTGTACAGTCCACATAACCTTCCGTGCTCCCTATCCAGTTACATCCTCTCTGTACAGTACACATAACCTTCCGTGCTCCCTATCCAGCTACCTCCTCTCTGTACAGTACACATAACCTTCCGTGCTCCCCATCCAGTCACATCCTCTCTGTACAGTACACATAACCTTCCGTGCTCCCTATCCAGTTACATCCTCTCTGTACAGTACACATAACCTTCCGTGCTCCCTATCCAGTCACATCCTCTCTGCACAGTACACATAACCTTCCGTGATCCTATCCAGTCACATCCTCTCTGCACAGTCCACATAACCTTCCGTGCTCCCTATCCAGCTACATCCTCTTTGTACAGTCCACATAACCTTCCGTGCTCCCTATCCAGTTACATCCTCTCTGTACAGTATACATAACCTTCCGTGCTCCCTATCCAGCTACATCCTCTCTGTACAGTCCACATAACCTTCCGTGCTCCCTATCCAGTTACATCCTCTCTGTACAGTACACATAACCTTCCGTGCTCCCTATCCAGTTACATCCTCTCTATACAGTACACATAACCTTCCGTGCTCCCTATCCAGCTACATCCTCTCTGTACAGTCCACATAACCTTCCGTGCTCCCTATCCAGTTACATCCTCTCTGTACAGTACACATAACCTTCCGTGCTCCCTATCCAGTCACATCCTCTCTGTACAGTATACATAACCTTCCGTGCTCCCTATCCAGTCACATCCTCTCTGTACAGTACACATAACCTTCCGTGCTCCCTATCCAGTCACATCCTCTCTGTACAGTACACATAACCTTCCGTGCTCCCTATCCAGTCACATCCTCTCTGTACAGTACACATAACCTTCCGTGCTCCCTATCCAGTCACATCCTCTCTGTACAGTATACATAACCTTCCGTGCTCCCTATCCAGTCACATCCTCTCTGTACAGTCCACATAACCTTCCGTGCTCCCTATCCAGTTACATCTTCTCTGTACAGTACACATAACCTTCCGTGCTACCTATCCAGCTACATCCTCTCTGTACAGTACACATAACCTTCCGTGCTCCCTATCCAGCTACATCCTCTCTGTACAGTACACATAACCTTCCGTGCTCCCTATCCAGTTACATCCTCTCTGTACAGTACACATAACCTTCCGTGCTCCCTATCCAGTCACATCCTCTCTGTACAGTATACATAACCTTCCGTGCTCCCTATCCAGTCACATCCTCTCTGTACAGTCCACATAACCTTCCGTGCTCCCTATCCAGTTACATCTTCTCTGTACAGTACACATAACCTTCCGTGCTACCTATCCAGCTACATCCTCTCTGTACAGTACACATAACCTTCCGTGCTCCCTATCTAGCTACATCCTCTCTGTACAGTACACATAACCTTCCGTGCTCCCTATCCAGTTACATCCTCTCTGTACAGTACACATAACCTTCCGTGCTCCCTATCCAGTTACATCCTCTCTGTACAGTCCACATAACCTTCCGTGCTCCCTATCCAGTTACATCCTCTCTGTACAGTCCACATAACCTTCCGTGCTCCCTATCCAGTTACATCCTCTCTGTACAGTACACATAACCTTCCGTGCTCCCTATCCAGCTACATCCTCTCTGTACAGTACACATAACCTTCCGTGCTCCCTATCCAGCTACATCCTCTCTGTACAGTACACATAACCTTCCGTGCTCCCTATCCAGCTACCTCCTCTCTGTACAGTACACATAACCTTCCGTGCTCCCTATCCAGCTACATCCTCTCTGTACAGTACACATAACCTTCCGTGCTCCCTATCCAGTCACATCCTCTCTGTACAGTCCACATAACCTTCCGTGCTCCTATCTAATCACATCCTCTCTGTACAGTACACATAACCTTCCGTGCTCCCCATCCAGTCACATCCTCTCTGTACAGTCCACATAACCTTCCGTGCTCCCTATCCAGTCACATCCTCTCTTTACAGTCCACATAACCTTCCGTGCTCCCTATCCAGTCACATCCTCTCTGTACAGTACACATAACCTTCCGTGCTCCCTATCCAGTCACATCCTCTCTGTACAGTATACATAACATTCCGTGCTCCCTATCCAGTCACGTCCCTTCTGTACAGTACACATAACCTTCCGTGCTCCCTATCCAGCTACATCCTCTCTGTACAGTACACATAACCTTCCGTGCTCCCTATCCAGTCACATCCTCTCTGTACAGTATACATAACCTTCCGTGCTCCCTATCCAGTCACATCCTCTCTGTACAGTCCACATAACCTTCCGTGCTCCCTATCCAGTTACATCTTCTCTGTACAGTACACATAACCTTCCGTGCTCCCTATCCAGCTACATCCTCTCTGTACAGTACACATAACCTTCCGTGCTCCCTATCTAGCTACATCCTCTCTGTACAGTACACATAACCTTCCGTGCTCCCTATCCAGCTACATCCTCTCTGTACAGTATACATAACCTTCCGTGCTCCCTATCCAGTTACATCCTCTCTGTACAGTATACATAACCTTCCGTGCTCCCTATCCAGCTACATCCTCTCTGTACAGTCCACATAACCTTCCGTGCTCCCTATCCAGTTACATCCTCTCTGTACAGTACACATAACCTTCCGTGCTCCCTATCCAGTTACATCCTCTCTGTACAGTACACATAACCTTCCGTGCTCCCTATCCAGTTACATCCTCTCTGTACAGTACACATAACCTTCCGTGCTCCCTATCCAGCTACATCCTCTCTGTACAGTACACATAACCTTCCGTGCTCCCTATCCAGCTACATCCTCTCTGTACAGTACACATAACCTTCCGTGCTCCCTATCCAGCTACCTCCTCTCTGTACAGTACACATAACCTTCCGTGCTCCCCATCCTGTCACATCCTCTCTGTACAGTACACATAACCTTCCGTGCTCCCTATCCAGTTACATCCTCTCTGTACAGTACACATAACCTTCCGTGCTCCCTATCCAGTCACATCCTCTCTGCACAGTACACATAACCTTCCGTGCTCCTATCCAGTCACATCCTCTCTGCACAGTCCACATAACCTTCCGTGCTCCCTATCCAGTCACATCCTCTCTGTACAGTACACATAACCTTCCGTGCTCCCTATCCAGTCACATCCTCTCTGTACAGTCCACATAACCTTCCATGCTCCCTATCCAGTCACATCCTCTATGTACAGTACACATAACCTTCCGTGCTCCCTATCCAGCTACATCCTCTCTGTACAGTACACATAACCTTCCGTGCTCCCTATCCAGCTACATCCTCTCTGTACAGTACACATAACCTTCCGTGCTCCCTATCCAGTCACATCCTCTCTGTACAGTCCACATAACCTTCCGTGCTCCTATCTAATCACATCCTCTCTGTACAGTACACATAACCTTCCGTGCTCCCCATCCAGTCACATCCTCTCTGTACAGTCCACATAACCTTCCGTGCTCCCTATCCAGTCACATCCTCTCTTTACAGTCCACATAACCTTCCGTGCTCCCTATCCAGTCACATCCTCTCTGTACAGTACACATGACCTTCCGTGCTCCCTATCCAGCTACATCCTCTTTGTACAGTACACATAACCTTCCGTGCTCCCTATCCAGTCACATCCTCTCTGTACAGTACACATAACCTTCCGTGCTCCCTATCCAGCTACATCCTCTCTGTACAGTACACATAACCTTCCATGCTCCCTATCCAGCTACATCCTCTCTGCACAGTACACATAACCTTCCGTGCTCCCTATCCAGCTACATCCTCTCTGTACAGTACACATAACCTTCCGTGCTCCCTATCCAGTCACATCCTCTCTGTACAGTACACATAACCTTCCGTGCTCCCTATCCAGTCACATCCTCTCTGTACAGTATACATAACATTCCGTGCTCCCTATCCAGTCACATCCTCTCTGTACAGTATACATAACCTTCCGTGCTCCCTATCCAGCTACATCCTCTCTGCACAGTACACATAACCTTCCGTGCTCCCTATCCAGCTACATCCTCTCTGTACAGTACACATAACCTTCCGTGCTCCCTATCCAGTCACATCCTCTCTGTACAGTACACATAACCTTCCGTGCTCCCTATCCAGTCACATCCTCTCTGTACAGTACACACAACCTTCCGTGCTCCCTATCCAGTCACATCCTCTCTGCACAGTCCACTTAACCTTCCGTGCTCCCTATCCAGTCACATCCTCTCTGTACAGTCCACATAACCTTCCGTGCTCCCTATCCAGTCACATCCTCTCTGTACAGTCCACATAACCTTCCGTGCTCCCTATCCAGTTACATCCTCTCTGTACAGTACACATAACCTTCCGTGCTCCCTATCCAGCTACATCCTCTCTGTACAGTATACATAACCTTCCGTGCTCCCTATCCAGTTACATCCTCTCTGTACAGTATACATAACCTTCCGTGCTCCCTATCCAGCTACATCCTCTCTGTACAGTCCACATAACCTTCCGTGCTCCCTATCCAGTTACATCCTCTCTGTACAGTACACATAACCTTCCGTGCTCCCTATCCAGTCACATCCTCTCTGTACAGTACACATAACCTTCCGTGCTCCCTATCCAGTTACATCCTCTCTGTACAGTACACATAACCTTCCGTGCTCCCTATCCAGCTACATCCTCTCTGTACAGTCCACATAACCTTCCGTGCTCCCTATCCAGTTACATCCTCTCTGTACAGTCCACATAACCTTCCGTGCTCCCTATCCAGTTACATCCTCTCTGTACAGTACACATAACCTTCCGTGCTCCCTATCCAGTCACATCCTCTCTGTACAGTACACATAACCTTCCGTGCTCCCTATCCAGCTACCTCCTCTCTGTACAGTACACATAACCTTACGTGCTCCCCATCCAGTCACATCCTCTCTGTACAGTACACATAACCTTCCGTGCTCCCTATCCAGTTACATCCTCTCTGTACAGTACACATAACGTTCTGTGCTCCCTATCCAGTCACATCCTCTCTGCACAGTCCACATAACCTTCCGTGCTCCCTATCCAGTCACATCCTCTCTGTACAGTCCACATAACCTTCCGTGCTCCCTATCCAGTCACATCCTCTCTGTACAGTACACATAACCTTCCGTGCTCCCTATCCAGTCACATCCTCTCTGTACAGTACACATAACCTTCCGTGCTCCCTATCCAGTCACATCCTCTCTGTACAGTATACATAACCTTCCGTGCTCCCTATCCAGTCACATCCTCTCTGTACAGTACACATAACCTTCCGTGCTCCCTATCCAGCTACATCCTCTCTGTACAGTACACATAACCTTCCGTGCTCCCTATCCAGCTACATCCTCTCTGTACAGTACACATAACCTTCCGTGCTCCCTATCCAGTCACATCCTCTCTGTACAGTACACATAACCTTCCGTGCTCCCTATCCAGTCACATCCTCTCTGTACAGTATACATAACCTTCCGTGCTCCCTATCCAGTCACATCCTCTCTGCACAGTCCACATAACCTTCCGTGCTCCCTATCCAGTCACATCCTCTCTGTACAGTCCACATAACCTTCCGTGCTCCCTATCCAGTCACATCCACTCTGTACAGTCCACATAACCTTCCGTGCTACCTATCCAGTTACATCCACTCTGTACAGTACACATAACCTTCCGTGCTCCCTATCCAGCTACATCCTCTCTGTACAGTATACATAACCTTCCGTGCTCCCTATCCAGTTACATCCTCTCTGTACAGTATACATAACCTTCCGTGCTCCCTATCCAGCTACATCCTCTCTGTACAGTCCACATAACCTTCCGTGCTCCCTATCCAGTTACATCCTCTCTGTACAGTACACATAACCTTCCGTGCTCCCTATCCAGTTACATCCTCTCTGTACAGTACACATAACCTTCCGTGCTCCCTATTCAGCTACATCCTCTCTGTACAGTCCACATAACCTTCCGTGCTCCCTATTCAGCTACATCCTCTCTGTACAGTATACATAACCTTCCGTGCTCCCTATCCAGTTACATCCTCTCTGTACAGTATACATAACCTTCCGTGCTCCCTATCCAGCTACATCCTCTCTGTACAGTCCACATAACCTTCCGTGCTCCCTATCCAGTTACATCCTCTCTGTACAGTACACATAACCTTCCGTGCTCCCTATCCAGTTACATCCTCTCTGTACAGTCCACATAACCTTCCGTGCTCCCTATCCAGTTACATCCTCTCTGTACAGTACACATAACCTTCCGTGCTCCCTATCCAGTCACATCCTCTCTGTACAGTACACATAACCTTCCGTGCTCCCTATCCAGCTACCTCCTCTCTGTACAGTATACATAACCTTCCGTGCTCCCCATCCAGTCACATCCTCTCTGTACAGTACACATAACCTTCCGTGCTCCCTATCCAGTTACATCCTCTCTGTACAGTACACATAACCTTCCGTGCTCCCTATCCAGTCACATCCTCTCTGCACAGTCCACATAACCTTCCGTGCTCCCTATCCAGTCACATCCTCTCTGTACAGTCCACATAACCTTCCGTGCTCCCTATCCAGTCACATCCTCTCTGTACAGTACACATAACCTTCCGTGCTCCCTATCCAGTCACATCCTCTCTGTACAGTACACATAACCTTCCGTGCTCCCTATCCAGTCACATCCTCTCTGTACAGTATACATAACCTTCCGTGCTCCCTATCCAGTCACATCCTCTCTGTACAGTACACATAACCTTCCGTGCTCCCTATCCAGTCACATCCTCTCTGTACAGTATACATAACCTTCCGTGCTCCCTATCCAGTCACATCCTCTCTGTACAGTCCACATAACCTTCCGTGCTCCCTATCCAGTTACATCCTCTCTGTACAGTACACATAACCTTCCGTGCTCCCTATCCAGCTACATCCTCTCTGTACAGTACACATAACCTTCCGTGCTCCCTATCCAGCTACATCCTCTCTGTACAGTACACATAACCTTCCGTGCTCCCTATCCAGCTACATCCTCTCTGTACAGTACACATAACCTTCCGTGCTCCCTATCCAGCTACATCCTCTCTGTACAGTATACATAACCTTCCGTGCTCCCTATCCAGTTACATCCTCTCTGTACAGTATACATAACCTTCCGTGCTCCCTATCCAGCTACATCCTCTCTGTACAGTCCACATAACCTTCCGTGCTCCCTATCCAGTTACATCCTCTCTATACAGTACACATAACCTTCCGTGCTCCCTATCCAGTTACATCCTCTCTGTACAGTACACATAACCTTCCGTGCTCCCTATCCAGCTACATCCTCTCTGTACAGTCCACATAACCTTCCGTGCTCCCTATCCAGTTACATCCTCTCTGTACAGTACACATAACCTTCCGTGCTCCCTATCCAGTTACATCCTCTCTGTACAGTCCACATAACCTTCCGTGCTCCCTATCCAGTCACATCCTCTCTGTACAGTCCACATAACCTTCCGTGCTCCCTATCCAGTCACATCCTCTCTGTACAGTCCACATAACCTTCCGTGCTCCCTATCCAGCTACATCCTCTCTGTACAGTACACATAACCTTCCGTGCTCCCTATCCAGTTACATCCTCTCTGTACAGTACACATAACCTTCCGTGCTCCCTATCCAGCTACATCCTCTCTGTACAGTACACATAACCTTCCGTGCTCCCTATCCAGCTACATCCTCTCTGTACAGTACACATAACCTTCCGTGCTCCCCATCCAGCTACATCCTCTCTGTACAGTACACATAACCTTCCGTGCTCCCTATCCAGCTACATCCTCTCTGTACAGTACACATAACCTTCCGTGCTCCCTATCCAGTTGCATCCTCTCTGTACAGTCCACATAACCTTCCGTGCTCCCTATCCAGTCACATCCTCTCTGTACTATCCACATAACCTTCCGTGCTCCCTATCCAGTTACATCCTCTCTGTACAGTCCACATAACCTTCCGTGCTCCCTATCCAGTTACATCCTCTCTGTACTATCCACATAACCTTCCGTGCTGCCTATCCAGCTACATCCTCTCTGTACAGTCCACATAACCTTCCGTGCTCCCTATCCAGCTACATCCTCTCTGTACAGTCCACATAACCTTCCGTGCTCCCTATCCAGTTACATCCTCTCTGTACAGTCCACATAACCTTCCGTGCTCCCTATCCAGCTACCTCCTCTCTGTACAGTACACATAACCTTCCGTGCTCCCTATCCAGTTACATCCTCTCTGTACAGTCCACATAACCTTCCGTGCTCCCTATCCAGCTACATCCTCTCTGTACAGTACACATAACCTTCCGTGCTGCCTATCCAGTCACATCCTCTCTGTACAGTATACATAACCTTCCGTGCTGCCTATCCAGCTACATCCTCTCTGTACAGTACACATAACCTTCCGTGCTGCCTATCCAGTCACATCCTCTCTGTACAGTCCACATAACCTTCCGTGCTCCCTATCCAGTCACATCCTCTCTGTACAGTACACATAACCTTCCGTGCTCCCTATCCAGTTACATCCTCTCTGTACAGTATACATAACCTTCCGTGCTCCCTATCCAGCTACATCCTCTCTGTACAGTCCACATAACCTTCCGTGCTCCCTATCCAGTTACATCCTCTCTATACAGTACACATAACCTTCCGTGCTCCCTATCCAGTTACATCCTCTCTGTACAGTACACATAACCTTCCGTGCTCCCTATCCAGCTACATCCTCTCTGTACAGTCCACATAACCTTCCGTGCTCCCTATCCAGTTACATCCTCTCTGTACAGTACACATAACCTTCCGTGCTCCCTATCCAGTTACATCCTCTCTGTACAGTCCACATAACCTTCCGTGCTCCCTATCCAGTTACATCCTCTCTGTACAGTCCACATAACCTTCCGTGCTCCCTATCCAGTCACATCCTCTCTGTACAGTCCACATAACCTTCCGTGCTCCCTATCAGCTACATCCTCTCTGTACAGTACACATAACCTTCCGTGCTCCCTATCCAGTTACATCCTCTCTGTACAGTACACATAACCTTCCGTGCTCCCTATCCAGCTACATCCTCTCTGTACAGTACACATAACCTTCCGTGCTCCCCATCCAGCTACATCCTCTCTGTACAGTACACATAACCTTCCGTGCTCCCTATCCAGCTACATCCTCTCTGTACAGTACACATAACCTTCCGTGCTCCCTATCCAGTTGCATCCTCTCTGTACAGTCCACATAACCTTCCGTGCTCCCTATCCAGTCACATCCTCTCTGTACTATCCACATAACCTTCCGTGCTCCCTATCCAGTTACATCCTCTCTGTACAGTCCACATAACCTTCCGTGCTCCCTATCCAGTTACATCCTCTCTGTACTATCCACATAACCTTCCGTGCTGCCTATCCAGCTACATCCTCTCTGTACAGTCCACATAACCTTCCGTGCTCCCTATCCAGCTACATCCTCTCTGTACAGTCCACATAACCTTCCGTGCTCCCTATCCAGTTACATCCTCTCTGTACAGTCCACATAACCTTCCGTGCTCCCTATCCAGCTACCTCCTCTCTGTACAGTACACATAACCTTCCGTGCTCCCTATCCAGTTACATCCTCTCTGTACAGTCCACATAACCTTCCGTGCTCCCTATCCAGTTACATCCTCTCTGTACAGTACACATATCCTCAGGTATTGTCTTCTAACATTGCTGGGTGATCATATCATACAACCCATTATGAATCTAGCAATCTGCTGGACCATTATGTAACAGGTAGCATCAGGGTCGGTTCTACACCTTGTGGCGCAAAGTGCGAAAGTTTCCACTGGCGCCCCCCCCCCCTCCCGCGGCACAACAGATAATGTGCGTCGGAGGCGCACTGGAAAAAATAGGGGTGTGGCTTTATAGGGGAGGAGCGTGGCCACAGTTATGCCCCCAGTTTTGCCCCAAGTAGTTGTGCCCCCTGTAGCTGTGCCCCCTGTAGCTATGCCCCCTGTAGATTTGCCCCAGTAGTTGTGCCCCCTGTTGCTTTGCCCCAAGTAGTTGTGCCCTCTGTTGCTGTGCCCCGTTGCTTTTCCCCCAGTAGTTGTGCCCCCTGTCGCTGTGCCCCCTGTTGCTTTGCCCCCAGTTGCTTTGCCCCCAGTAGTTGTGCCCTCTGTTGCTGTGCCCCCTGTTGCTTTGCCCCCTGTTGCTGTGCCCCCTGTTGCTTTGCCCCCAGTAGTTGTGCCCCCTGTTGCTTTGCCCCCAGTAGTTGTGCCCCCTGTTGCTTTGCCCCCAGTAGTTGTGCCCTTTGTTGCTTTGCCCCCAGTAGTTGTGCCCCCTGTTGCTTTGCCCCCAGTAGTTGTGCCCTTTGTTGCTGTGCCCCCGTCGCTGTGCCCCTGTTGCTTTGCCCCCAGTAGTTGTGCCCCCTGTTGCTTTGCCCCCAGTAGTTGTGCCCCCTGTCGCTGTGCCCCCTGTTGCTTTGCCCCCAGTAGTTGTGCCCCCTGTTGCTTTGCCCCCAGTAGTTGTGCCCCCTGTTGCTTTGCCCCCAGTAGTTGTGCCCCCTGTTGCTTTGCCCCCAGTACTTGTGCCCTTTGTTGCTGTGCCCCCCGTCGCTGTGCCCTCTGTTGCTTTGCCCCCAGTAGTTGTGCCCCCTGTTGCTTTGCCCCCAGTAGTTGTTCCCTCTGTCGCTGTGCCCCCTGTTGCTTTGGCCCCAGTAGTTGTGCCCCCTGTTGCTGTGCCCCCTGTTGCTTTGCCCCCAGTAGTTGTGCCCCCTGTTGCTTTGCCCCCAGTAGTTGTGCCCCGTTTCTTTGCCCCCAGTAGTTGTGCCCCCTCTTTCTTTGCCCCCTGTTGCTTTGCCACCCAGTAGTTGTGCCCCCTGTTGCTTTGCCCCCAGTAGTTGTGCCCCCTGTTGCTTTGCCCCCAGTAGTTGTGCCCCCTGTTGCTTTGCCCCCAGTAGTTGTGCCCCCTGTTGCTGTGCCCCCTGTAGTTGTGCCCCCTGTTGCTTTGCCCCCAGTAGTTGTGCCCCCTGTTGCTGTGCCCCCTGTAGTTGTGCCCTTTGTTGCTGTGCCCCCTGTTGCTTTGCCCCCAGTAGTTGTGCCCCCTCTTTCTTTGCCCCCTGTTGCTTTGCCCCCAATAGTTTTACCCCCTGTTGCTGTGCCCCCAGTAGTTGTGCCCCCTGTTGCTTTGCCCCCAGTAGTTGTGCCCCGTTGCTTTGCCCCCAGTAGTTGTGCCCTCTGTTGCTTTGCCCCCAGTAGTTGTGCCCTCTGTTGCTGTACCCCCTGTTGCTTTGCCCCCAGTAGTTGTGCCCCCAGTTGCTTTGCCCCCAGTAGTTGTGCCCTCTGTTGCTGTGCCCCCTGTTGCTTTGCCCCCTGTTGCTGTGCCCCCTGTTGCTGTGCCCCCAGTAGTTGTGCCCCCTGTCGCTGTGCCCCCTGTTGCTTTGCCCCCAGTAGTTGTGCCCCCTGTTGCTTTGCCCCCAGTAGTTGTGCCCCCTGTTGCTTTGCCCCCAATAGTTGTGCCCCCTGTTGCTGTGCCCCCTGTTGCTTTGCCCCCAGTAGTTGTGCCCCTGTCGCTTTGCCCCCAGTAGTTGTGCCCTTTGTTGCTTTGCCCCCAGTAGTTGTGCCCCCTGTTGCTTTGCCCCCAGTAGTTGTGCCCCCTGTCGCTGTGCCCCCTGTTGCTTTGCCCCCAGTAGTTGTGCCCCCTGTTGCTTTGCCCCCAGTAGTTGTGCCCCCTGTTGCTTTGCCCCCAGTAGTTGTGCCCCCTGTTGCTTTGCCCCCAGTACTTGTGCCCTTTGTTGCTGTGCCCCCCGTCGCTGTGCCCTCTGTTGCTTTGCCCCCAGTAGTTGTGCCCCTGTTGCTTTGCCCCCAGTAGTTGTTCCCTCTGTCGCTGTGCCCTCTGTTGCTTTGCCCCCAGTAGTTGTGCCCCCTGTTGCTTTGCCCCCAGTAGTTGTGCCCCCTTGTTGCTTTGCCCCCAGTACTTGTGCCCTTTGTTGCTGTGCCCCCCATCGCTGTGCCCTCTGTTGCTTTGCCCCCAGTAGTTGTGCCCCCTGTTGCTTTGCCCCCAGTAGTTGTGCCCCCTGTTGCTGTGCCCCCTGTTGCTTTGCCCCCAGTAGTTGTGCCCCCTGTTGCTTTGCCCCCAGTAGTTGTGCCCCGTTTCTTTGCCCCCAGTAGTTGTGCCCCCTCTTTCTTTGCCCCCTGTTGCTTTGCCCCCCAGTAGTTGTGCCCCCTGTTGCTTTGCCCCCAGTAGTTGTGCCCCCTGTTGCTTTGCCCCCAGTAGTTGTGCCCCCTGTTGCTGTGCCCCCTGTAGTTGTGCCCCCTGTTGCTTTGCCCCCAGTAGTTGTGCCCCCTGTTGCTGTGCCCCCTGTAGTTGTGCCCTTTGTTGCTGTGCCCCCTGTTGCTTTGCCCCCAGTAGTTGTGCCCCCTCTTTCTTTGCCCCCTGTTGCTTTGCCCCCAGTAGTTGTGCCCCCTGTTGCTGTGCCCCCTGTAGTTGTGCCCTTTGTTGCTGTGCCCCCTGTTGCTTTGCCCCCAGTAGTTGTGCCCCTGTTGCTGTGTCTCTTAGTAGCCGCTTACAAACACACACACAAAAATAAAAAAACAATACTTACCACTGCCCCGCTCCTGCTTCCTGACCGCTGCTGCTGTGTCTGGCCTCCCGCTGCTCCTCTCTATGGGAGAGACGTCATGACGTCTCTCCCGCAGCAGCGCCGCACAGACACTAGAGGTCAATAATGATTGCTAGTGTCTGTCACTGGAGCCGGCTGCAGTCGGGGTGCGGGTAGGGGTGTGGTTCATCAAATCGACAGTGTCTAGGTCGACAATGTTTAGGTCGACCACTATAGGTTGACAGTCCCTAGGTCGACATGGATGGAAGGTCGACAGGGTTTCTAGGTCGACATGTGCTAGGTCGACAGGTCTAAAGGTTGACATGAGGATTTTTTTTTTTTTGAGTGTCGTTTTCTTCGTAGAGTGACCGGGATCCCAAATTAGTGCACCGCGTCCCCTCGCATGGCTCGCTTCGCTCGCCATGCTTTGGGCCTGGTGCCTTCGCTCCGCTACCGCTTCGCTCGCCACACTTTACCATTCCAATCGTAGTCCACGTGGATCGTTAAGTATGAAAAAATTCAAAAAAAGAAAAAAAATGTGAAAAACTCATGTTGACCTTTAGACCTGTCGACGTAGCACATGTCGACCTAGAAACCCTGTCGACCTTCCATCCATGTCGACCTAGTGACTGTCGACCTATAGTGGTCGACCTAAACATTGTCGACCTAGACACTGTCGATCTTCAGACCAGATCCCGCAGGTAGGCAGCGGTGCCTGCGGGGTGACTGTGGCCGCGCCCCCAGGCCACAGCGCCCTGGGCGCAAGCACTGCTTGTCAACACCAAGAACCGCTCCTGGGCAGCATCTAAAAGGGTTGAGATTGCCTAAAGGATAAAAAAAAGGGGCAGCTAGATGGGCCAAGTGGTTCTTATCTGCCGTCACATTCTATGTTTCTATCTATCCTTGTGTATCAATGCCTATTTCCCTATAGAGTGTAAGCCTGCGAGCAGGGCCCTCCTACCTCTAATATCTGTTATTACCCAGTTTTGTTCTATAACTGTTGTTCTAATTGTAAAGCGCAGCGGAATATGCTGCGCTCTATAAGAAACTGCTAATAATAATAATAATAAATACATGAGGGGGTATTAGTGCACATAGCGTACGCTGATACCACTCCCTCCCCCCCACCCCCATAACCCTGCACAATACATCCACCCCTCCGCTTATAAAATGTTACTTTATCTCTCTCCACTTCACCTCCATCCAAGACTCAGTACACAGACCCCTAATTACTGCGGCCCCTGCCGTGTTGTACTTGCTCCCTGCCCCCTATGACAAGCCACGCCCCCGTGTCGCCATTGCTGTGCCAATCTTGCTGCCCCATGCGCAGGTGGCAGCCATAAACTCGCCTGCTATGATTACAAATAGCTAGTAATGGACGAGGCTGAAGTCCGCTTCTTATTCACTTCTTATTCGGCTCCAGCTTCTTATACAGAATTGTTATATTAAATAAGGACAGGTCACTAATACCCCTTTCACATCGCACAAATAACCCGGTATCGACACGGTATATTGCCGTGTCGAAACGGGTCAGTGTGCGATGTGAAAGCGCCCTTGCCGAATTAGCGGGTCGCCTGACCCGGTAATTCAACCCGGTTAAAAAGAAGGGTTATTACCGGGTTGCATACCGGGTCAGGCGCGGTGTGAATGGGAGCCGTTTCGATGCGACACGGTTCCCATTCACAGCATAGGGAGAGGCGGGGCAGGAGATGAGCTCATCTCCCAGCGCCGCCTCCACCCCCACCCCTGCTGCTGCTGCACCCCCCGCTGCTATGGCAACCGACCCGGTATATTGCCGGGTCAGAAAGCCAGCAGAGGGGAGCAAATGCCGGATCCCACCCGGTAAGGACACGTTTCTCTTACCGGGTAGGATCCGGCATTTGCGATCTGAAAGCAGCATAAGTTATCATTGTATACACAACCATAGGCAAACGCAGGGGGGGGTTCTGCTGCTACACATGCCCAGTGGTGGCAGCTTCTTCTATCAAGTTTGCTGTGTGTGGATCTGAGCATCCAATCAGTGCACTGGACTAGAGAGCAGCTACCAGGAAGAAGAGACAGGAGCCTTATCATGAGGTGGGAGAATGTGTGCTTAGAAAGTGTAGTTTTGATTCCTTTGTCTTTGCATATTTATTTATTATAGTATGTTTAACCTTTTTCATAACCTCTTATCTTATTTACTGTATATTATTTAAATGTTTGATAAAGTCGACCTCCAGTGGGTGGCGCATCCAAGATGGCCACATTTTAATTGAGCTCTGCTCACGGCAGCCCCATCCACCACATCTGCTTACTCTCCAGCCACCTGTTTGGAATATATATTATTTGCGGGATTGTCTTCCCCTAGCCCTGGGGTACCCTCTATTGACTTTTCTGGAGAAATTCACTGGGTGGGAGCCCTGTTCCCCGGAGTCGGGCCCGTGATCGGGCCGCCACGTGGCGAGTGTCTACGCTCCCCACCCTCCCGTTTGAGCTACCCTGCGGCCATTACCGGCTGGTTTGCCGCTCCTCCACTCTGGCCTCAGTGGGGACCGCTGCCCTATCCCCTCGGATCACCATCTGTCTGCCGTCTGACTGTGGATTCTGCCCGGGTACCTGCGGAGCTGCTTCCGGGACGCCTGATCTGCTGACGAGCCGGTGAGAGTGGAAGTCGGAAGAGGCGCCTACACCTATTGCCTTTCCCCGCTCCTGGGACTCCTGCGGCTGCTGGATCGGAGCAGTGCTGACAGCCCATGGGATGGGGTGATCGGGGCTCCATCACCCTGGCTGTCGTTCTGCTCCCGCCCGCCCCGTGGCTCACCTGCTGGTCTGATTGCCTGCTGGTCTCCCGTACTGACCCGCTGGTCCTGCCACTCGGTGTGCCTGGCTCTCCAGAGATCCCCTCCCTGCAGACGCTGCCCTGATCCTCCTGGAGGACTAGTCGCTGCTCCCCATCTGGATGCCCTCGGTGGTGCGTGACTCCTGCTCTGGGTGGCACCCGCTGCTGTGGACAGATGCTCTAGCCAGACCCTTCCCCTGCTTCGCTTTGGCTGACGCCTACATTCTGCCCCTGGAGTAATGCCGCTGAGTCCTGGACACTCACCTTTGAGGCTGTGCGGTCTCCTCATAGCCCTGGGAGGCTCCTGATTGATGAGGCTGTCCGTCTTGCTCCACAGAGGCACAAGTGGAGCTTTTTTTATTAGTGCTGTGACTGGCCCTGAAACTCTTTGGGACCGTATGGTGCTGATTTACTGCTCCTTACAGGGGGTCCGTTTGGTATCCATACAGCCGTCCCCACTCTCTGCTCACTGAGAGCTCCTTCTGCATTCTTTTGCCTCCTACTTTTTCTTGCCTCTCCCTTGAGTTATTCCCTTCTCTGGTACGGCCCCTGCCCTCTTATTGTTTTCTCTCCCACTTCTCTGCTACTACCCCTTCCTTTCCCCCCCTCCCCCCCCCCACACACTCTGAATTTGCTCTGGCTGTGCCTGTCTCCACATTATTGTAATGCTACAGGTGTATAGATCAACGGCTTTCCGTATAGCCTTATAGCTTGGCTTGGTAGACACTGACACCTTGTGGCCATTTAATATTATTATTATTATTTTATTTTTATTTTCTTAATTGTTTTTGTTAGGTTTGCTCTGCTTTTATTTTATTTCCGTCATAGGCATCATTGATCCTATCTACTATTTGCAGCATCTGTATGTGTAATATTTTATTATACACTAATATTATTATTGTATATCTGTATATATAATCTATACAGAATTATTTGTATCATTATTTGCCGCTGCCTCAGTTACTTTGTGCACAACTGTTCCTTTGTATGTAATATTTAACACTTCGGTGTCAGCATTACCTACTCTATAGTATCAGAGTTTGCTGTTCGTTGGTTTGTTACTATATAGCTAGGAGGTGTGTGATTCATATTTTGTTATGTGACATTTTATCTGCCTCTTTGGGGCGTTATACTTTACGATTTCAGATGAATCTCATCTAATACCTCTATTTACTGGTGAACTGTGTCCGATCCTTTTGGATCTTTCCTAATAAGCACTTCATAATTGATGGAGAGGTTTCTGAATAGGACTGTTTCCGAAAATATGGTCAGAAGGAACTCACATAAGACAGGTGGTTCTTCCCCTTCTCAGTCGCAACCGTAACGAATATGGCTGGGAATCTTGACCTTACGCCCCAACTTGACACGATCCCCCCAGTGTCCCAAACTGCTAAAGAGATTCTTTCGGTTCTCATGCCCCATATTGATTGGAAATTAGACGAGTTTAGGGATTCGTTTCAGTCCACCCTACGAGAAGTGGCCTTGAATACTTCGAGAATATCGGAGGTGGAGCAGAGAGTTAGTGACTTGGAGGACACGGTCCACACTGTGGAGTCCTCGGCTGACGCGTCCATTGGCATGATTCGGGAGCTCCAAGACAAACTAGATCTAGAGAATAGAAATCGGAGGAATAACCTTCGTTTTATTGGTATCCCGGAACATGTCAAACCCTCCCTCCTGGGTGACTACCTAACATCTCAATTGGTTCCTGCTCATTGTATCTCTGACAAGATGGAGTTTCCCCAGGTTGAAAGAGTCCATAGGGTGGGGATTGAGAGGGATGGTCCCAATCCTCCTCCCAGACCGGTGGTAGCCCGCAACTTTGACTATAGGACGAAGGAAAAAATATTACGAGCGTATAATAAATTGGGCAAATTGGTCATTGATGGTATCCGCATTTTGATTTTTCAAGATTTCTCAGTGGCGGTCACCCAAAAACGCAGGGCATTCTCACCAGTTTGCAAATTTCTAGTGGAATCGCAAAAATGTTTTGCCCTGCTTTACCCTGCCAAGTTGAGGGTCACTGATAATGGGCGTACCATATTTTTTGATCAACCAGACGAGGCCCGTAGACACTTTTTGTCCTCTCCCTCCTCACAGAGTTCACCAGTAACATTGTCCCTGAGATCTCCCAATAGCTGAATGTGTATGCTAAAATAAGTGATGTTTTTCTTTATTAGTTCTATTTTCCATTTGGCAGTGGGGGACGGGGCCTTGTCTTTCATTCGCCCCTCCTTGGATAATAGTTATTATGTTATCGTTTAGGAGACTGGCTCTCCTTATCCTATTTACTGTTTGTTTTTTGTTGATTCTAATGGTCGGTTGCAGTGTCGTACTGTGACCCTCCAAGAAAATTTTTGGTTTGAGAAAATTCAGAAAAGGTTATTGAAGCATGATTTTCTGTCTTTTGGTAATTGTGACATGTTTAATCTACCATACTTTCAATTCTCTATGTTATATTTTGGTGAATTGGTAGTGGAGAGATGGAAACACTTGGCCGTGACTATATTTTGTGGGCTGCTCCCTGCTTGCTGGGACGGGGGGGCCCTCCATATATCAACGGGATTGTATTATGAAGTTTGCGCAGCGAGAATTGGGATTGGATGATGGCAAATAATACACATAATTTACCATACTCACCCCCCCATGATTCGATTAAATGTCTTTCATGGAATGTTGGCGGGCTCAATTTCCCCATTAAGCGTCAAAGGGTTTTATCCCACCTTAAGAAATTTAGCCCAGACATCATCTTTCTACAGGAGACCCACTGGAGGGAGGGTGATGGTTCTTCCCTTCGTGCTGGTTGGTTAGGTGATTGCTTTTTGGCCTCATATGTCAATAAGACTAGAGGGGTGGCTATCCTTTTTGCACGACACCTCCCATACACCATTTTGAACACTGTCCGGGACCCTAATGGTCGTTACTTACTGATAGATGTTAAGATTGGAGATGCCATATACACTCTTTTGAATATATACGCTCCCAACACTTAAGTGTCGGAATTTTTGACTAAGGTGACCTTCTTGATACAACAGCGGGAGGCTTTTCCACTGGTGCTCGGGGGTGACTTCAATACGGTGCATGACCCGACCTTGGATAAGACTCCAATTCCGTCCAACCGACATTCTGCTATTTGGTCTACACTTGTGAAATTTATGTTAGGGCTCCAAGTGACTGATGTCTGGAGACTCTTTAACCCATCAGATAAATCTTTTACTTCCATTCAGGGGTTCACCGCATGGTCTCCCGCATAGATTATTTTTTAGTAGCGGACTCTTTGGTATCCGAGGTGACCTCCGCAAATATTGCTGAAATATTGGTCTCAGATCATGCACCGATTGAATTCTCGTTTAGACTACCACACAGGGTCCCACACACCGCACTTGGAAATTTCCTGCATATCTATTCCAATCATAAAAATTTAGGGAATACTTAAAGCGTAACTGGTTAGACTATGTAGATAACAACATTGCCCACTGGGATGACCCGGTCCTTTTCTGGGAAGCATTGAAGTCTGTGATGCGAGGTAGTATCATCTCATATGTATCTGGTCGTAATAAAATCCAAAAATACCAATATCGTTCCCTCTCCCATACGCTGCAGACTGCGTTTGCTGAATATGTGGCGGACCCCTCGGAGGAAAAATTCACTATATACAATCAAGCTAAATCTGTATTGGAAAATGTCCTACTTTCCCAAGCTCAATCGCGTTTAGACTTCAAGAAAAATAAATATTATAGATGGGGTGCCAGGTTTATTGGCCTCATTAACTAAAGGCTATAAACGAAGAAACCATATAGTTTCTATTAAAGAGACTGGGACTTCCCCTTGTCTGACACGAACGTCTGATATATCAAGGGCCTTTCATGACTATTATTGTAACCTGTACTCCGCTAGACCATCGACCCCAGAGTCCTTAGACGATATCATCAGAGAGGCCAATCTGCCTAGTCTAGACCCAGACCGAATTGACCTTTTAGACTCAGAAATTACCGAGGAGGAAATAAGGTCGGCAATCTCTTCCCTACATACCTGTAAAGCCCCGGGACCAGATGGCTTCTCGGGAGAATGTTTTAAAATCCTATCTACTGACATTGTACCGGCTTTATTAGAACTGTATCGCACTATTCATAAAAAATGCCCGTACTATCCCTCTTTTAATGCTGCCTTTACTACCCTAATTCCAAAACCCGACCGCGACCCTACACTGTTGAGTTCCTATCGTCCCATTACTCTACTAAATGTGGACTTTAAAATTCTATCCAAAATTATGTCCTCTCGATTACAATTATTCTCCTCCTACCTTTGCTCATCTCACCAACTAGGTTTCACCCGAGGCAGACAATTAGTCAAGGGTATTCGTACAGCCATTGCTTCCATTATTGCTTCCAACAATAATCCCACCGTTCCCAATATGCTTCTTAACCTTGATGCTCAGAAAGCTTTTGATACGGTATCCTGGCCCTTTTTATTTAAAGTTTTATCGACTCGAAATTTCGGTCCAGATTTTATTAATCTTATAAAGTTCTTCTATAGCTCCCCCACGACTTTCCTCTTAGTAAACGGCACGAGAAGTGACCATATTGTTATGTCTAGAGGTACCCGCCAAGGCTGCCCTTTATCTCCCCTACTTTTTAATTTGTCCCTTGACCAGTGGCGTGTGGTGAGGTCAGTGGCTAGTGAGGCACTGCAGCCATAATGTCCGCCGAATCCTGCCGATGACCCCTACCACTGCCGAGCCAATGCCCGCTACTGCCTCTGAGCCGGTACCCGCTGCCACCCCAATGGCTTACAAACTCGCCCACAATCAACTGACCCAGCCCTCCGCCACTAATTTCTATCTCAGTCCGATGCCGCCAATGCCCGCTGCCTGCTCATCATACTTGTGATATATTGTACATTTTTATAGAAAAAAAAATAAAATTAGTGTTTGGGACTGGGAAGGGAGTGGGAGGAGGACATGAATGCAATTTTGTTGTCCAGGGCTTCCATTAACTTAATGGAGAAGGGTCTGAATGGGTTAAAAAAAATGCGTGGGGTCCCCCCTCCTAATTATAACCAGCCTCGGGCTCTTTGAGCCAGTCCTGGTTGTTTAAATACTGGGAAAAAATTGGATAGGGGTTCCCCGTATTTAAACAACCAGCATCGGGCTCTTAGTCCGGTCCTGGTTCCAAAAATACGGGGGACAAAAGATGTAGGGGTCCCCCGTATTTTTAAAACCAGCACCGGGCTCCACTAGCCAGAGAGATAATGCCACAGCCGGGGGACACTTTTATATTGGTCCCTGCGGCCGTGGCATTACCCCCCTAACTAGTCACCTCTAGCCGGGGTACCCTGGAGGAGTGGGGACCCCTTAAATCAAGGGGTCCCCCCCTCCAGGTACCCAAGGGCCAGGGGTGAAGCCCGAGGCTGTCCCCAGCACCCCTGGGCGGTGGGTGCCGGGCTGATAGCCATTTGTGTAAAAAAAGAATATTGTTTTTTTGTTGTGGAACTACAAGGCCCAGCAAGCCTCCCCCGCTTGCTGGTACTTGGAGAACCTCAAGTACCAGCAGGCGGGGAAATAACGGGCTCGCTGGTACCTGTAGTTCTACAACAACAAAAATACCCAAATAAAAACACAAACACACACACCGTGACAGTAAAATTTTATTAAAACACACTGACACACTCACACATACTTACCTACATCCCACGCCGGTCACGTCCACTTGTCCAGTAGAATCCAATAGGGGTACCTGTAAAAATGAACATTATACTTACATATGATCCACAGGAGGGGGAAGGAGAGAGAGAGAGAGAGAGGAGCAAAAGAGAAGAGAGACACGGAACTAACCTGCTGCTGCTGCTGCTGCTGGAGCCGGCGGAGGAGGACAGCCGCACAAGCCACCGCTGCTGCCTGTCAGGTGATCGGGAGCTGGGAGGACGGAGCCAGGGGGGGAGAGCTGCACACTCCGCAGGACCGCCGCCGCCACCGCTGGTAAGGTGAGCGGGAGCCGGAGGACGGGAAGGGGGGGGGAAGCCGCAGACACACTGCCCACCGCTACTCCTGGCTATCATTAACGCCGGGACCCGCCGCCTCCAGCGCCGCATGTGGGTGATTGGACAAGCGGATCCAGCCCTGGATCCGCTGTCCAATCACAGGTGCCTCGCTGACATGGGGGTGGTGTCCCTGTCAGCGAGGCACTTGGAACAGTGCCGCTTTCCCGAAGTTTTTTCATGGGCTTTTACAGCCCAGTTCTAGGCTCCGCCCCCCGCACTGTCCCGTTCCCATTATCCACGGGAGGCACTGCTATCAGTGCCTCCCAAACTGTTTTAAAGCCGTAAAATGATTAGAATTCAATAATGAAGATACTTATGACACAGAATATGTGTCATAAGTATCTTCTTTTTATTATTTTAATAATTAATCACAGGGGAGGCACTGCCTCTCCTGCCTCCCCTGACTGCACGTCCCTGCCCTTGACCCCTTACTTCGTATAATTGATTCCTGACCAACCTTGAAAGGTATATCGGTTGGTTCGGTGGAAGTGAAACTCACTGCATTTGCGGATGATGTTCTGATTCACATGTCCAATCCTAAACATTCCCTAAAACCGCTGCTACAATTGCTTGATAGGGTGGGGTCTCTTTCTGGCTTTTTTATTAATTTTGAAAAATCTAGTGCACTTTATCTGAAACAAGGCTTTTATAGACCCTTGTGGGCGGCACAACTACCTTTGAATTGGGCTAAAAAGAAACTCCCATATTTGGGTGTTCTCCTTCCCAAAAACATTGCAGATCTTTATGATATCAATATTGGGAAAACACTTTCTAAAATTACGGGGGATCTTGAGGCGATGGTCCATTTACAACTCTCCTTTTTAGGAAGGACAAATATAATTAAAATTATATATTTCCCAAAACTCCTTTACCCATTACAAGTTCTCCCCCTTTTGCTCTCTAGACAAGACCTCTTACAGATAACGTCGGCCTTTAGGAAATTTATTTGGAATAATAAGCGCGCGAGAATTGGTCTATTTAAATTAGGTCAGCCTAAAACCAATGGGGGAGTCAACTTTCCAGACATTCTGACGTATAGTTATGCTTCCCATGTTCGCTATATTAAAGACTGGTTGTCTAGTACTCAAACCTAAACTGATTCACTTCTCGAACAAAATTTCATTCCTCATGTGTCCCTGATAGCTTTTCCACTGATTTAACTAATAATCCCCTCCTAATGACTACGAGGAAAGTTTGGCTATCCCTGAGGCATAAATATAAATTACACAAACACATATCTATCCATTTACCTTTTTTACACAATCCGGGTTTTCAAAATGGAGAGGCCGTCTATCCTTTCCATGACTGGAAATCGTTAGGAATTTGTAATATAGGACAGCTCATTGATCCTGGATCCCATAAACCATTAACATACGCGGAGGCCCTATCTAAATACCCATATATTGGCCCCCAGAACTTTGCTTTTTTTCAAGCCCAACATTATGCTAGCAAAATTTCCAGACTATTGCCTGCGACTGATTGGGATAACCAATTGGACCGGATACTATTGCGACTGGAACAATCCAAAGGTGCCATTTCATTTTACTATAAACAACTCCACACTATGGCCCTCATTCCGAGTTGTTCGCTCGTTCTTTTTCATCGCATCGCAGCGATTTTCCGCAAACTGTGCATGCGCAATGTTCGCACTGCGACTGCGCCAAGTAAATTTGCTAAGAAGTTTGGTATTTTACTCACGGCATTACAAGGTTTTTTCTTCGTTCTGGTGATCGTAATGTGATTGACAGGAAGTGGGTGTTTCTGGGCGGAAACTGGCCGTTTTCTGGGAGTGTGTGAAAAAACGCTGCCGTTTCTGGGAAAAACGCGGGAGTGGCTGGAGAAACGGGGGAGTGTCTGGGCGAACGCTGGGTGTGTTTGTGATGTCAAACCAGGAACGAAACTGACTGAACTGATCGCACTGGAAGAGTAAGTCTGGAGCTACTCAGAAACTGCTAAGAAATTTCTATTCGCAATTTTGAGAATCTTTCGTTCGCAATTTTGCTAAGCTAAGATTCACTCCCAGTAGGCGGCGGCTTAGCGTGTGCAATGCTGCTAAAAGCAGCTTGCGAGCGAACAACTCGGAATGAGGGCCTATACTAGACCATTCTGCATATAAAACTGGTATAGCCCAATGGTTGGAACATTTTCCTAACTTAGATGTTGATGGGTTACTGCACATTTCTCAATAGCTATGTTCCCTGCTGCTAAATACACAGAAATGTATCTTAATATCTTTCACAGATCTTGTATTTCTCCCCGTAGAGGTTTCTTAATAGGCCTATTAAACGATCCTTCCTGTCCCAAATGTGGCCATCAATCGGCAGACCTTTATCATTGTCTATGGGCCTGTCCACTTTTGAGACGGTTCTGGTTAGCAGTATGGCGATTTGCCTCCCAACATTTAGTGAACTACATCCCTTTACACCGGAATGGGCTATATTTGGTATCATACCCCCTGGTATTAGAGCTCCCAAAACCGTTAAAAAATTACTTTTAGCAATCTCATCGGCAGCTAGAAAAGCAGTTTTGCACATGTGGGTTCATAGCTCTGTCCCGACTCTAGAAATGTTCAGGGAAAAACAATTTTTCATTTGTCATATGGATTGGTTGGAGGCCTCACTTCAAAAAGATTCTCGCACTGAATCCTTTTTCGCAACATGGGAAAGTTTTATTGAAACGCTTCCTACTCTTACTAGAGAGGCCGTTAGCTGTTGTTTCCGTAGCACACTCTGATATGAAACCAGGATTTTTCTCAGAGACCCTCCCATTACTCTTGTTAGCGCTAGTTAGTGGTTGTGACGTGTTCCCATCTCTCGGAAGATCCATGGCGTATCTACAGGTGCTACGTGTTATTCTATAATATTGTACAATTGATCCTTATTTGTGCTCCTCCTTATACTATGCACTATGTTTTGTATCTATTACATTGTCTTTTCTGTTATTATCCACAATGTTCCTGTACTTATTGCTATTTTCTTTAAAGAAATGCTTCAATAAAGAAATAAATGTTTAAAAAAAAAATGTTTGATACAGTCTATACTATACACCGTCTATACATATTAATACTGCACTCCATTTTCTGCAGAGTTGTAGACTGTGGATTACATTTGGAAACCCCCCTCTAGAACGTTTGCCACTGACAACAAATGATTCCCCTTTCTCCAAGTTACATGACATTATCCCTTAAACAGAAAGGATTTGGGCATGAAAATGTGTGGTACAGCGGGCACAGGTGCCAGATTTCTATTTAACCCTTGCACAGCTACAGCTTCTTATTCAAAATGACGAAATCTGATGTCTGTGCCGCTGTGCCACCATTTTCATGCCCAAATTCCTTGGAGAAAGGGGAATCATTCTGTGTGTATACAATGATAACTGAGTGACCTGTCCTTATTTATTATAACATTTCTGTATAAGAAGCTGACTTCAGCCTCGTTGGTAATGGTAACGATCCATTCACAACACTGGCCTCCAGCGTCACAGAACCTTCGCTACCGACTCTGTACAGCGCTGCAGTCTATGTGAGTGATATAGAAGTAATGGCACAGTGCACCCCATCACAGTTACTGGCATTATACTATTATATACAGTATACAGCGCCCACAGACTGTGCAGTATAGAGACAGGAGCTGCAGGGGGCAGTACAGTGCTGAGTACAGGGGGGTATTCTGTACAGTGCTGCAGACTAAGTGAGTGATATAGAAGTAATAACACAGTGCACCCCATCACAGTTACTGGCATTATACTGTTATATACAGTATACAGCGCCCACAGACTGTGCAGTATAGAGACAGGAGCTGCAGGGGGCAGTACAGTGCTGAGTACAGGGGGGTATTCTGTACAGCGCTGCAGACTATGTGAGTGATATAGAAGTAATAACACAGTGCACCCCATCACAGTTACTGGCATTATACTATTATATACAGTATACAGCGCCCACAGACTGTGCAGTATAGAGACAGGAGCTGCAGGGGGCAGTACAGTGCTGAGTACAGGGGGGTATTCTGTACAGCGCTGCAGACTATGTGAGTGATATAGAAGTAATAACACAGTGCACCCCATCACAGTTACTGGCATTATACTATTATATACAGTATACAGCGCCCACAGACTGTGCAGTATAGAGACAGGAGCTGCAGGGGGCAGTACAGTGCTGAGTACATGGGGTATTCTGTACAGTGCTGAGTACATGGGGTATTCTGTACAGTGCTGCAGTATATGTGAGTGATATAGAAGTAATAACACAGTGCACCCCATCACAGTTACTGGCATTATACTATTATATACAGTATACAGCGCCCACAGACTGTGCAGTATAGAGACAGGAGCTGCAGGGGGCAGTACAGTGCTGAGTACAGGGGGGTATTCTGTACAGTGCTGCAGACTAAGTGAGTGATATAGAAGTAATAACACAGTGCACCCCATCACAGTTACTGGCATTATACTATTATATACAGTATACAGCGCCCACAGACTGTGCAGTATAGAGACAGGAGCTGCAGGGGGCAGTACAGTGCTGAGTACATGGGGTATTCTGTACAGCGCTGCAGACTATGTGAGTGATATAGAAGTAATAACACAGTGCACCCCATCACAGTTACTGGCATTATACTATTATATACAGTATACAGCGCCCACAGACTGTGCAGTATAGAGACAGGAGCTGCAGGGGGCAGTACAGTGCTGAGTACATGGGGTATTCTGTACAGCGCTGCAGTCTATGTGAGTGATATAGAAGTAATAACACAGTGCACCCCATCACAGTTACTGGCATTATACTATTATATACAGTATACAGCGCCCACAGACTGTGCAGTATAGAGACAGGAGCTGCAGGGGGCAGTACAGTGCTGAGTACATGGGGTATTCTGTACAGTGCTGCAGTCTATGTGAGTGATATAGAAGTAATAACACAGTGCACCCCATCACAGTTACTGGCATTATACTATTATATACAGTATGCAGCACCCACAGACTGTGCAGTATAGAGACAGGAGCTGCAGGGGGCAGTACAGTGCTGAGTACATGGGGTATTCTGTACAGCGCTGCAGTCTATGTGAGTGATATAGAAGTAATAACACAGTGCACCCCATCACAGTTACTGGCATTATACTATTATATACAGTATACAGCGCCCACAGACTGTGCAGTATAGAGACAGGAGCTGCAGGGGGCAGTACAGTGCTGAGTACATGGGGTATTCTGTACAGCGCTGCAGACTATGTGAGTGATATAGAAGTAATAACACAGTGCACCCCATCACAGTTACTGGCATTATACTATTATATACAGTATACAGCGCCCACAGACTGTGCAGTATAGAGACAGGAGCTGCAGGGGGCAGTACAGTGCTGAGTACATGGGGTATTCTGTACAGTGCTGAGTACATGGGGTATTCTGTACAGTGCTGCAGTATATGTGAGTGATATAGAAGTAATAACACAGTGCACCCCATCACAGTTACTGGCATTATACTATTATATACAGTATACAGCGCCCACAGACTGTGCAGTATAGAGACAGGAGCTGCAGGGGGCAGTACAGTGCTGAGTACATGGGGTATTCTGTACAGCGCTGCAGTCTATGTGAGTGATATAGAAGTAATAACACAGTGCACCCCATCACAGTTACTGGCATTATACTATTATATATAGTATACAGCTCCCACAGACTGTGCAGTATAGAGACAGGAGCTGCAGGGGGCAGTACAGTGCTGAGTACATGGGGTATTCTGTACAGTGCTGCAGTCTATGTGAGTGATATAGAAGTAATGGCACAGTGCACCCCATCACAGTTACTGGCATTATACTATTATATACAGTATACAGCGCCCACAGACTGTGCAGTATAGAGACAGGAGCTGCAGGGGGCAGTACAGTGCTGAGTACATGGGGTATTCTGTACAGTGCTGCAGTCTATGTGAGTGATATAGAAGTAATGGCACAGTGCACCCCATCACAGTTACTGGCATTATACTATTATATACAGTATACAGCGCCC
Organism: Pseudophryne corroboree; assembly: GCF_028390025.1. Taxonomy (NCBI): domain Eukaryota; kingdom Metazoa; phylum Chordata; class Amphibia; order Anura; family Myobatrachidae; genus Pseudophryne; species Pseudophryne corroboree. The sequence goes on from NW_026970433.1 coordinate 223,501, forward strand.
ACAGACTGTGCAGTATAGAGACAGGAGCTGCAGGGGGCAGTACAGTGCTGAGTACATGGGGTATTCTGTACAGCGCTGCAGTCTATGTGAGTGATATAGAAGTAATAACACAGTGCACCCCATCACAGTTACTGGCATTATACTATTATATACAGTATACAGCGCCCACAGACTGTGCAGTATAGAGACAGGAGCTGCAGGGGGCAGTACAGTGCTGAGTACAGGGGGGTATTCTGTACAGCGCTGCAGTCTATGTGAGTGATATAGAAGTAATGGCACAGTGCACCCCATCACAGTTACTGGCATTATACTATTATATACAGTATACAGCGCCCACAGACTGTGCAGTATAGAGACAGGAGCTGCAGGGGGCAGTACAGTGCTGAGTACAGGGGGGTATTCTGTACAGCGCTGCAGACTATGTGAGTGATAAAGAAGTAATAACACAGTGCACCCCATCACAGTTACTGGCATTATACTATTATATACAGTATACAGCGCCCACAGACTGTGCAGTATAGAGACAGGAGCTGCAGGGGGCAGTACAGTGCTGAGTACATGGGGTATTCTGTACAGCGCTGCAGACTATGTGAGTGATATAGAAGTAATAACACAGTGCACCCCATCACAGTTACTGGCATTATACTATTATATACAGTATACAGCGCCCACAGACTGTGCAGTATAGAGACAGGAGCTGCAGGGGGCAGTACAGTGCTGAGTACATGGGGGTATTCTGTACAGCGCTGCAGTCTATGTGAGTGATATAGAAGTAATAACACAGTGCACCCCATCACAGTTACTGGCATTATACTATTATATACAGTATACAGCGCCCACATACTGTGCAGTATAGAGACAGGAGCTGCAGGGGGCAGTACAGTGCTGAGTACATGGGGTATTCTGTACAGTGCTGCAGTCTATGTGAGTGATATAGAAGTAATAACACAGTGCACCCCATCACAGTTACTGGCATTATACTATTATATACAGTATACATAGCCCACAGACTGTGCAGTATAGAGACAGGAGCTGCAGGGTGCAGTACAGTGCTGAGTACATGGGATATTCTGTACAGCGCTGCAGTCTATGTGAGTGATATAGAAGTAATAACACAGTGCACCCCATCACAGTTACTGGCATTATACTATTATATACAGTATACAGCGCCCACATACTGTGCAGTATAGAGACAGGAGCTGCAGGGGGCAGTACAGTGCTGAGTACATGGGGTATTCTGTACAGCGCTGCAGTCTATGTGAGTGATATAGAAGTAATAACACAGTGCACCCCATCACAGTTACTGGCATTATACTATTATATACAGTATACAGCGCCCACAGACTGTGCAGTATAGAGACAGGAGCTGCAGGAGGCAGTACAGTGCTGAGTACATGGGGTATTCTGTACAGAGCTGCAGTCTATGTGAGTGATATAGAAGTAATAACACAGTGCACCCCATCACAGTTACTGGCATTATACTATTATATACAGTATACAGCGCCCACATACTGTGCAGTATAGAGACAGGAGCTGCAGGAGGCAGTACAGTGCTGAGTACATGGGGTATTCTGTACAGCGCTGCAGTCTATGTGAGTGATATAGAAGTAATAACACAGTGCACCCCATCACAGTTACTGGCATTATACTATTATATACAGTATACAGCGCCCACAGACTGTGCAGTATAGAGACAGGAGCTGCAGGGGGCAGTACAGTGCTGAGTACATGGGGTATTCTGTACAGCGCTGCAGTCTATGTGAGTGATATAGAAGTAATAACACAGTGCACCCCATCACAGTTACTGGCATTATACTATTATATACAGTATACAGCGCCCACATACTGTGCAGTATAGAGACAGGAGCTGCAGGAGGCAGTACAGTGCTGAGTACATGGGGTATTCTGTACAGCGCTGCAGTCTATGTGAGTGATATAGAAGTAATAACACAGTGCACCCCATCACAGTTACTGGCATTATACTATTATATACAGTATACAGCGCCCACAGACTGTGCAGTATAGAGACAGGTGCTGCAGGGGGCAGTACAGTGCTGAGTACAGGGGGGTATTCTGTACAGCGCTGCAGTCTATGTGAGTGATATAGAAGTAATAACACAGTGCACCCCATCACAGTTACTGGCATTATACTATTATATACAGTATACAGCGCCCACAGACTGTGCAGTATAGAGACAGGAGCTGCAGGGGGCAGTACAGAGCTGAGTACATGGGGGTATTCTGTACAGTGCTGCAGACTATGTGAGTGATATAGAAGTAATAACACAGTGCACCCCATCACAGTTACTGGCATTATACTATTATATACAGTATACAGCGCCCACATACTGTGCAGTATAGAGACAGGAGCTGCAGGGGGCAGTACAGTGCTGAGTACATGGGGTATTCTGTACAGCGCTGCAGTCTATGTGAGTGATATAGAAGTAATAACACAGTGCACCCCATCACAGTTACTGGCATTATACTATTATATACAGTATACAGCGCCCACAGACTGTGCAGTATAGAGACAGGAGCTGCAGGGGGCAGTACAGTGCTGAGTACATGGGGTATTCTGTACAGCGCTGCAGTCTATGTGAGTGATATAGAAGTAATAACACAGTGCACCCCATCACAGTTACTGGCATTATACTATTATATACAGTATACAGCGCCCACAGACTGTGCAGTATAGAGACAGGAGCTGCAGGGGGCAGTACAGTGCTGAGTACATGGGGTATTCTGTACAGCGCTGCAGACTATGTGAGTGATATAGAAGTAATAACACAGTGCACCCCATCACAGTTACTGGCATTATACTATTATATACAGTATACAGCGCCCACAGACTGTGCAGTATAGAGACAGGAGCTGCAGGGGGCAGTACAGTGCTGAGTACATGGGGTATTCTGTACAGTGCTGCAGTCTATGTGAGTGATATAGAAGTAATAACACAGTGCACCCCATCACAGTTACTGGCATTATACTATTATATACAGTATACAGCGCCCACAGACTGTGCAGTATAGAGACAGGAGCTGCAGGGGGCAGTACAGTGCTGAGTACATGGGGTATTCTGTACAGCGCTGCAGTCTATGTGAGTGATATAGAAGTAATAACACAGTGCACCCCATCACAGTTACTGGCATTATACTATTATATACAGTATACAGCGCCCACAGACTGTGCAGTATAGAGACAGGTGCTGCAGGGGGCAGTACAGTGCTGAGTACAGGGGGGTATTCTGTACAGCGCTGCAGTCTATGTGAGTGATATAGAAGTAATAACACAGTGCACCCCATCACAGTTACTGGCATTATACTATTATATACAGTATACAGCGCCCACAGACTGTGCAGTATAGAGACAGGAGCTGCAGGGGGCAGTACAGTGCTGAGTACATGGGGTATTCTGTACAGTGCTGCAGTCTATGTGAGTGATATAGAAGTAATAACACAGTGCACCCCATCACAGTTACTGGCATTATACTATTATATACAGTATACAGCGCCCACAGACTGTGCAGTATAGAGACAGGAGCTGCAGGGGGCAGTACAGTGCTGAGTACATGGGGTATTCTGTACAGTGCTGCAGTCTATGTGAGTGATATAGAAGTAATAACACAGTGCACCCCATCACAGTTACTGGCATTATACTATTATATACAGTATACAGCGCCCACATACTGTGCAGTATAGAGACAGGAGCTGCAGGGGGCAGTACAGTGCTGAGTACATGGGGGTATTCTGTACAGCGCTGCAGACTATGTGAGTGATATAGAAGTAATAACACAGTGCACCCCATCACAGTTACTGGCATTATACTATTATATACAGTATACAGCGCCCACAGACTGTGCAGTATAGAGACAGGAGCTGCAGGGGGCAGTACAGTGCTGAGTACATGGGGTATTCTGTACAGTGCTGCAGACTATGTGAGTGATATAGAAGTAATGGCACAGTGCACCCCATCACAGTTACTGGCATTATACTATTATATACAGTATACAGCGCCCACAGACTGTGCAGTATAGAGACAGGAGCTGCAGGGGGCAGTACAGTGCTGAGTACATGGGGTATTCTGTACAGTGCTGCAGTCTATTTGAGTGATATAGAAGTAATAACACAGTGCACCCCATCACAGTTACTGGCATTATACTATTATATACAGTATACAGCGCCCACAGACTGTGCAGTATAGAGACAGGAGCTGCAGGAGGCAGTACAGTGCTGAGTACATGGGGTATTCTGTACAGCGCTGCAGTCTATGTGAGTGATATAGAAGTAATAACACAGTGCACCCCATCACAGTTACTGGCATTATACTATTATATACAGTATACAGCGCCCACAGACTGTATAGTATAGAGACAGGTGCTGCAGGGGGCAGTACAGTGCTGAGTACATGGGGTATTCTGTACAGTGCTGCAGTCTATGTGAGTGATATAGAAGAAATAACACAGTGCACCCCATCACAGTTACTGGCATTATACTATTATATACAGTATACAGCGCCCACAGACTGTGCAGTATAGAGACTGGAGCTGCAGGGGGCAGTACAGTGCTGAGTACATGGGGTATTCTGTAAAGTGCTGCAGACTATGTGAGTGATATAGAAGTAATAACACAGTGCACCCCATCACAGTTACTGGCATTATACTATTATATACAGTATACAGCGCCCACAGACTGTGCAGTATAGAGACAGGAGCTGCAGGAGGCAGTACAGTGCTGAGTACATGGGGTATTCTGTACAGCGCTGCAGTCTATGTGAGTGATATAGAAGTAATAACACAGTGCACCCCATCACAGTTACTGGCATTATACTATTATATACAGTATACAGCGCCCACAGACTGTGCAGTATAGAGACAGGAGCTGCAGGGGGCAGTACAGTGCTGAGTACATGGGGTATTCTGTACAGCGCTGCAGTCTATGTGAGTGATATAGAAGTAATAACACAGTGCACACCATCACAGTTACTGGCATTATACTATTATATACAGTATACAGCGCCCACAGACTGTGCAGTATAGAGACAGGAGCTGCAGGGGGCAGTACAGTGCTGAGTACATGGGGTATTCTGTACAGCGCTGCAGACTATGTGAGTGATATAGAAGTAATAACACAGTGCACCCCATCACAGTTACTGGCATTATACTATTATATACAGTATACAGCGCCCACAGACTGTGCAGTATAGAGACAGGAGCTGCAGGGGGCAGTACAGTGCTGAGTACATGGGGTATTCTGTACAGCGCTGCAGTCTATGTGAGTGATATAGAAGTAATAACACAGTGCACCCCATCACAGTTACTGGCATTATACTATTATATACAGTATACAGCGCCCACAGACTGTGCAGTATAGAGACAGGAGCTGCAGAGGACAGTACAGTGCTGTGTACATGGGGTATTCTGTACAGCGCTGCAGACTATGTGAGTGATATAGAAGTAATGGCACAGTGCACCCCATCACAGTTACTGGCATTATACTATTATATACAGTATACAGCGCCCACAGACTGTGCAGTATAGAGACAGGAGCTGCAGGAGGCAGTACAGTGCTGAGTACATGGGGTATTCTGTACAGTGCTGCAGTCTATGTGAGTGATATAGAAGTAATGGCACAGTGCACCCCATCACAGTTACTGGCATTATACTATTATATACAGTATACAGCGCCCACAGACTGTGCAGTATAGAGACAGGAGCTGCAGGGGGCAGTACAGTGCTGAGTACATGGGGTATTCTGTACAGTGCTGCAGTCTATGTGAGTGATATAGAAGTAATGGCACAGTGCACCCCATCACAGTTACTGGCATTATACTATTATATACAGTATACAGCGCCCACATACTGTGCAGTATAGAGACAGGAGCTGCAGGAGGCAGTACAGTGCTGAGTACATGGGGTATTCTGTACAGTGCTGCAGTCTATGTGAGTGATATAGAAGTAATAACACAGTGCACCCCTTCACAGTTACTGGCATTATACTATTATATACAGTATACAGCGCCCACAGACTGTGCAGTATAGAGACAGGAGCTGCAGGGGGCAGTACAGTGCTGAGTACATGGGGTATTCTGTACAGTGCTGCAGTCTATTTGAGTGATATAGAAGTAATAACACAGTGCACCCCATCACAGTTACTGGCATTATACTATTATATACAGTATACAGCGCCCACAGACTGTGCAGTATAGAGACAGGAGCTGCAGGGGGCAGTACAGTGCTGAGTGCATGGGGTATTCTGTACAGCGCTGCAGTCTATGTGAGTGATATAGAAGTAATAACACAGTGCACCCCATCACAGTTACTGGCATTATACTATTATATACAGTATACAGCGCCCACAGACTGTGCAGTATAGAGACAGGAGCTGCAGGAGGCAGTACAGTGCTGAGTACATGGGGTATTCTGTACAGCGCTGCAGTCTATGTGAGTGATATAGAAGTAATAACACAGTGCACCCCATCACAGTTACTGGCATTATACTATTATATACAGTATACAGCGCCCACAGACTGTATAGTATAGAGACAGGTGCTGCAGGGGGCAGTACAGTGCTGAGTACATGGGGTATTCTGTACAGTGCTGCAGTCTATGTGAGTGATATAGAAGAAATAACACAGTGCACCCCATCACAGTTACTGGCATTATACTATTATATACAGTATACAGCGCCCACAGACTGTGCAGTATAGAGACAGGAGCTGCAGGGGGCAGTACAGTGCTGAGTACATGGGGTATTCTGTACAGCGCTGCAGTCTATGTGAGTGATATAGAAGTAATGGCACAGTGCACCCTATCACAGTTACTGGCATTATACTATTATATACAGTATACAGCGCCCACAGACTGTGCAGTATAGAGACAGGAGCTGCAGGGGGCAGTACAGTGCTGAGTACATGGGGGTATTCTGTACAGCGCTGCAGACTATGTGAGTGATATAGAAGTAATAACACAGTGCACCCCATCACAGTTACTGGCATTATACTATTATATACAGTATACAGCGCCCACAGACTGTGCAGTATAGAGACAGGAGCTGCAGGGGGCAGTACAGTGCTGAGTACATGGGGTATTCTGTACAGTGCTGCAGACTATGTGAGTGATATAGAAGTAATGGCACAGTGCACCCCATCACAGTTACTGGCATTATACTATTATATACAGTATACAGCGCCCACAGACTGTGCAGTATAGAGACAGGAGCTGCAGGGGGCAGTACAGTGCTGAGTACATGGGGTATTCTGTACAGTGCTGCAGTCTATTTGAGTGATATAGAAGTAATAACACAGTGCACCCCATCACAGTTACTGGCATTATACTATTATATACAGTATACAGCGCCCACAGACTGTGCAGTATAGAGACAGGAGCTGCAGGAGGCAGTACAGTGCTGAGTACATGGGGTATTCTGTACAGCGCTGCAGTCTATGTGAGTGATATAGAAGTAATAACACAGTGCACCCCATCACAGTTACTGGCATTATACTATTATATACAGTATACAGCGCCCACAGACTGTATAGTATAGAGACAGGTGCTGCAGGGGGCAGTACAGTGCTGAGTACATGGGGTATTCTGTACAGTGCTGCAGTCTATGTGAGTGATATAGAAGAAATAACACAGTGCACCCCATCACAGTTACTGGCATTATACTATTATATACAGTATACAGCGCCCACAGACTGTGCAGTATAGAGACTGGAGCTGCAGGGGGCAGTACAGTGCTGAGTACATGGGGTATTCTGTACAGTGCTGCAGTCTATGTGAGTGATATAGAAGTAATAACACAGTGCACCCCATCACAGTTACTGGCATTATACTATTATATACAGTATACAGCGCCCACAGACTGTGCAGTATAGAGACAGGAGCTGCAGGGGGCAGTACAGTGCTGAGTACATGGGGTATTCTGTACAGCGCTGCAGTCTATGTGAGTGATATAGAAGTAATAACACAGTGCACACCATCACAGTTACTGGCATTATACTATTATATACAGTATACAGCGCCCACAGACTGTGCAGTATAGAGACAGGAGCTGCAGGGGGCAGTACAGTGCTGAGTACATGGGGTATTCTGTACAGCGCTGCAGACTATGTGAGTGATATAGAAGTAATAACACAGTGCACCCCATCACAGTTACTGGCATTATACTATTATATACAGTATACAGCGCCCACAGACTGTGCAGTATAGAGACAGGAGCTGCAGAGGACAGTACAGTGCTGTGTACATGGGGTATTCTGTACAGCGCTGCAGACTATGTGAGTGATATAGAAGTAATGGCACAGTGCACCCCATCACAGTTACTGGCATTATACTATTATATACAGTATACAGCGCCCACAGACTGTGCAGTATAGAGACAGGAGCTGCAGGAGGCAGTACAGTGCTGAGTACATGGGGTATTCTGTACAGTGCTGCAGTCTATGTGAGTGATATAGAAGTAATGGCACAGTGCACCCCATCACAGTTACTGGCATTATACTATTATATACAGTATACAGCGCCCACAGACTGTGCAGTATAGAGACAGGAGCTGCAGGGGGCAGTACAGTGCTGAGTACATGGGGTATTCTGTACAGTGCTGCAGTCTATGTGAGTGATATAGAAGTAATGGCACAGTGCACCCCATCACAGTTACTGGCATTATACTATTATATACAGTATACAGCGCCCACATACTGTGCAGTATAGAGACAGGAGCTGCAGGAGGCAGTACAGTGCTGAGTACATGGGGTATTCTGTACAGTGCTGCAGTCTATGTGAGTGATATAGAAGTAATAACACAGTGCACCCCTTCACAGTTACTGGCATTATACTATTATATACAGTATACAGCGCCCACAGACTGTGCAGTATAGAGACAGGAGCTGCAGGGGGCAGTACAGTGCTGAGTACATGGGGGTATTCTGTACAGCGCTGCAGACTATGTGAGTGATATAGAAGTAATAACACAGTGCACCCCATCACAGTTACTGGCATTATACTATTATATACAGTATACAGCGCCCACAGACTGTGCAGTATAGAGACAGGAGCTGCAGGGGGCAGTACAGTGCTGAGTACATGGGGTATTCTGTACAGTGCTGCAGACTATGTGAGTGATATAGAAGTAATGGCACAGTGCACCCCATCACAGTTACTGGCATTATACTATTATATACAGTATACAGCGCCCACAGACTGTGCAGTATAGAGACAGGAGCTGCAGGGGGCAGTACAGTGCTGAGTACATGGGGTATTCTGTACAGTGCTGCAGTCTATTTGAGTGATATAGAAGTAATAACACAGTGCACCCCATCACAGTTACTGGCATTATACTATTATATACAGTATACAGCGCCCACAGACTGTGCAGTATAGAGACAGGAGCTGCAGGAGGCAGTACAGTGCTGAGTACATGGGGTATTCTGTACAGCGCTGCAGTCTATGTGAGTGATATAGAAGTAATAACACAGTGCACCCCATCACAGTTACTGGCATTATACTATTATATACAGTATACAGCGCCCACAGACTGTATAGTATAGAGACAGGTGCTGCAGGGGGCAGTACAGTGCTGAGTACATGGGGTATTCTGTACAGTGCTGCAGTCTATGTGAGTGATATAGAAGAAATAACACAGTGCACCCCATCACAGTTACTGGCATTATACTATTATATACAGTATACAGCGCCCACAGACTGTGCAGTATAGAGACTGGAGCTGCAGGGGGCAGTACAGTGCTGAGTACATGGGGTATTCTGTAAAGTGCTGCAGACTATGTGAGTGATATAGAAGTAATAACACAGTGCACCCCATCACAGTTACTGGCATTATACTATTATATACAGTATACAGCGCCCACAGACTGTGCAGTATAGAGACAGGAGCTGCAGGAGGCAGTACAGTGCTGAGTACATGGGGTATTCTGTACAGCGCTGCAGTCTATGTGAGTGATATAGAAGTAATAACACAGTGCACCCCATCACAGTTACTGGCATTATACTATTATATACAGTATACAGCGCCCACAGACTGTGCAGTATAGAGACAGGAGCTGCAGGGGGCAGTACAGTGCTGAGTACATGGGGTATTCTGTACAGCGCTGCAGTCTATGTGAGTGATATAGAAGTAATAACACAGTGCACACCATCACAGTTACTGGCATTATACTATTATATACAGTATACAGCGCCCACAGACTGTGCAGTATAGAGACAGGAGCTGCAGGGGGCAGTACAGTGCTGAGTACATGGGGTATTCTGTACAGCGCTGCAGACTATGTGAGTGATATAGAAGTAATAACACAGTGCACCCCATCACAGTTACTGGCATTATACTATTATATACAGTATACAGCGCCCACAGACTGTGCAGTATAGAGACAGGAGCTGCAGGGGGCAGTACAGTGCTGAGTACATGGGGTATTCTGTACAGCGCTGCAGTCTATGTGAGTGATATAGAAGTAATAACACAGTGCACCCCATCACAGTTACTGGCATTATACTATTATATACAGTATACAGCGCCCACAGACTGTGCAGTATAGAGACAGGAGCTGCAGAGGACAGTACAGTGCTGTGTACATGGGGTATTCTGTACAGCGCTGCAGACTATGTGAGTGATATAGAAGTAATGGCACAGTGCACCCCATCACAGTTACTGGCATTATACTATTATATACAGTATACAGCGCCCACAGACTGTGCAGTATAGAGACAGGAGCTGCAGGAGGCAGTACAGTGCTGAGTACATGGGGTATTCTGTACAGTGCTGCAGTCTATGTGAGTGATATAGAAGTAATGGCACAGTGCACCCCATCACAGTTACTGGCATTATACTATTATATACAGTATACAGCGCCCACAGACTGTGCAGTATAGAGACAGGAGCTGCAGGGGGCAGTACAGTGCTGAGTACATGGGGTATTCTGTACAGTGCTGCAGTCTATGTGAGTGATATAGAAGTAATGGCACAGTGCACCCCATCACAGTTACTGGCATTATACTATTATATACAGTATACAGCGCCCACAGACTGTGCAGTATAGAGACAGGAGCTGCAGGAGGCAGTACAGTGCTGAGTACATGGGGTATTCTGTACAGCGCTGCAGTCTATGTGAGTGATATAGAAGTAATAACACAGTGCACCCCATCACAGTTACTGGCATTATACTATTATATACAGTATACAGCGCCCACAGACTGTATAGTATAGAGACAGGTGCTGCAGGGGGCAGTACAGTGCTGAGTACATGGGGTATTCTGTACAGTGCTGCAGTCTATGTGAGTGATATAGAAGAAATAACACAGTGCACCCCATCACAGTTACTGGCATTATACTATTATATACAGTATACAGCGCCCACAGACTGTGCAGTATAGAGACAGGAGCTGCAGGGGGCAGTACAGTGCTGAGTACATGGGGTATTCTGTACAGCGCTGCAGTCTATGTGAGTGATATAGAAGTAATGGCACAGTGCACCCTATCACAGTTACTGGCATTATACTATTATATACAGTATACAGCGCCCACAGACTGTGCAGTATAGAGACAGGAGCTGCAGGGGGCAGTACAGTGCTGAGTACATGGGGGTATTCTGTACAGCGCTGCAGACTATGTGAGTGATATAGAAGTAATAACACAGTGCACCCCATCACAGTTACTGGCATTATACTATTATATACAGTATACAGCGCCCACAGACTGTGCAGTATAGAGACAGGAGCTGCAGGGGGCAGTACAGTGCTGAGTACATGGGGTATTCTGTACAGTGCTGCAGACTATGTGAGTGATATAGAAGTAATGGCACAGTGCACCCCATCACAGTTACTGGCATTATACTATTATATACAGTATACAGCGCCCACAGACTGTGCAGTATAGAGACAGGAGCTGCAGGGGGCAGTACAGTGCTGAGTACATGGGGTATTCTGTACAGTGCTGCAGTCTATTTGAGTGATATAGAAGTAATAACACAGTGCACCCCATCACAGTTACTGGCATTATACTATTATATACAGTATACAGCGCCCACAGACTGTGCAGTATAGAGACAGGAGCTGCAGGAGGCAGTACAGTGCTGAGTACATGGGGTATTCTGTACAGCGCTGCAGTCTATGTGAGTGATATAGAAGTAATAACACAGTGCACCCCATCACAGTTACTGGCATTATACTATTATATACAGTATACAGCGCCCACAGACTGTATAGTATAGAGACAGGTGCTGCAGGGGGCAGTACAGTGCTGAGTACATGGGGTATTCTGTACAGTGCTGCAGTCTATGTGAGTGATATAGAAGAAATAACACAGTGCACCCCATCACAGTTACTGGCATTATACTATTATATACAGTATACAGCGCCCACAGACTGTGCAGTATAGAGACTGGAGCTGCAGGGGGCAGTACAGTGCTGAGTACATGGGGTATTCTGTAAAGTGCTGCAGACTATGTGAGTGATATAGAAGTAATAACACAGTGCACCCCATCACAGTTACTGGCATTATACTATTATATACAGTATACAGCGCCCACAGACTGTGCAGTATAGAGACAGGAGCTGCAGGAGGCAGTACAGTGCTGAGTACATGGGGTATTCTGTACAGCGCTGCAGTCTATGTGAGTGATATAGAAGTAATAACACAGTGCACCCCATCACAGTTACTGGCATTATACTATTATATACAGTATACAGCGCCCACAGACTGTGCAGTATAGAGACAGGAGCTGCAGGGGGCAGTACAGTGCTGAGTACATGGGGTATTCTGTACAGTGCTGCAGTCTATGTGAGTGATATAGAAGTAATAACACAGTGCACCCCATCACAGTTACTGGCATTATACTATTATATACAGTATACAGCGCCCACAGACTGTGCAGTATAGAGACAGGAGCTGCAGGGGGCAGTACAGTGCTGAGTACATGGGGTATTCTGTACAGCGCTGCAGTCTATGTGAGTGATATAGAAGTAATAACACAGTGCACACCATCACAGTTACTGGCATTATACTATTATATACAGTATACAGCGCCCACAGACTGTGCAGTATAGAGACAGGAGCTGCAGGGGGCAGTACAGTGCTGAGTACATGGGGTATTCTGTACAGCGCTGCAGACTATGTGAGTGATATAGAAGTAATAACACAGTGCACCCCATCACAGTTACTGGCATTATACTATTATATACAGTATACAGCGCCCACAGACTGTGCAGTATAGAGACAGGAGCTGCAGAGGACAGTACAGTGCTGTGTACATGGGGTATTCTGTACAGCGCTGCAGACTATGTGAGTGATATAGAAGTAATGGCACAGTGCACCCCATCACAGTTACTGGCATTATACTATTATATACAGTATACAGCGCCCACAGACTGTGCAGTATAGAGACAGGAGCTGCAGGAGGCAGTACAGTGCTGAGTACATGGGGTATTCTGTACAGTGCTGCAGTCTATGTGAGTGATATAGAAGTAATGGCACAGTGCACCCCATCACAGTTACTGGCATTATACTATTATATACAGTATACAGCGCCCACAGACTGTGCAGTATAGAGACAGGAGCTGCAGGGGGCAGTACAGTGCTGAGTACATGGGGTATTCTGTACAGTGCTGCAGTCTATGTGAGTGATATAGAAGTAATGGCACAGTGCACCCCATCACAGTTACTGGCATTATACTATTATATACAGTATACAGCGCCCACATACTGTGCAGTATAGAGACAGGAGCTGCAGGAGGCAGTACAGTGCTGAGTACATGGGGTATTCTGTACAGTGCTGCAGTCTATGTGAGTGATATAGAAGTAATAACACAGTGCACCCCTTCACAGTTACTGGCATTATACTATTATATACAGTATACAGCGCCCACAGACTGTGCAGTATAGAGACAGGAGCTGCAGGGGGCAGTACAGTGCTGAGTACATGGGGTATTCTGTACAGTGCTGCAGTCTATTTGAGTGATATAGAAGTAATAACACAGTGCACCCCATCACAGTTACTGGCATTATACTATTATATACAGTATACAGCGCCCACAGACTGTGCAGTATAGAGACAGGAGCTGCAGGAGGCAGTACAGTGCTGAGTACATGGGGTATTCTGTACAGCGCTGCAGTCTATGTGAGTGATATAGAAGTAATAACACAGTGCACCCCATCACAGTTACTGGCATTATACTATTATATACAGTATACAGCGCCCACAGACTGTATAGTATAGAGACAGGTGCTGCAGGGGGCAGTACAGTGCTGAGTACATGGGGTATTCTGTACAGTGCTGCAGTCTATGTGAGTGATATAGAAGAAATAACACAGTGCACCCCATCACAGTTACTGGCATTATACTATTATATACAGTATACAGCGCCCACAGACTGTGCAGTATAGAGACAGGAGCTGCAGGGGGCAGTACAGTGCTGAGTACATGGGGTATTCTGTACAGCGCTGCAGTCTATGTGAGTGATATAGAAGTAATGGCACAGTGCACCCTATCACAGTTACTGGCATTATACTATTATATACAGTATACAGCGCCCACAGACTGTGCAGTATAGAGACAGGAGCTGCAGGGGGCAGTACAGTGCTGAGTACATGGGGGTATTCTGTACAGCGCTGCAGACTATGTGAGTGATATAGAAGTAATAACACAGTGCACCCCATCACAGTTACTGGCATTATACTATTATATACAGTATACAGCGCCCACAGACTGTGCAGTATAGAGACAGGAGCTGCAGGGGGCAGTACAGTGCTGAGTACATGGGGTATTCTGTACAGTGCTGCAGACTATGTGAGTGATATAGAAGTAATGGCACAGTGCACCCCATCACAGTTACTGGCATTATACTATTATATACAGTATACAGCGCCCACAGACTGTGCAGTATAGAGACAGGAGCTGCAGGGGGCAGTACAGTGCTGAGTACATGGGGTATTCTGTACAGTGCTGCAGTCTATTTGAGTGATATAGAAGTAATAACACAGTGCACCCCATCACAGTTACTGGCATTATACTATTATATACAGTATACAGCGCCCACAGACTGTGCAGTATAGAGACAGGAGCTGCAGGAGGCAGTACAGTGCTGAGTACATGGGGTATTCTGTACAGCGCTGCAGTCTATGTGAGTGATATAGAAGTAATAACACAGTGCACCCCATCACAGTTACTGGCATTATACTATTATATACAGTATACAGCGCCCACAGACTGTATAGTATAGAGACAGGTGCTGCAGGGGGCAGTACAGTGCTGAGTACATGGGGTATTCTGTACAGTGCTGCAGTCTATGTGAGTGATATAGAAGAAATAACACAGTGCACCCCATCACAGTTACTGGCATTATACTATTATATACAGTATACAGCGCCCACAGACTGTGCAGTATAGAGACTGGAGCTGCAGGGGGCAGTACAGTGCTGAGTACATGGGGTATTCTGTACAGTGCTGCAGTCTATGTGAGTGATATAGAAGTAATAACACAGTGCACCCCATCACAGTTACTGGCATTATACTATTATATACAGTATACAGCGCCCACAGACTGTGCAGTATAGAGACAGGAGCTGCAGGGGGCAGTACAGTGCTGAGTACATGGGGTATTCTGTAAAGTGCTGCAGACTATGTGAGTGATATAGAAGTAATAACACAGTGCACCCCATCACAGTTACTGGCATTATACTATTATATACAGTATACAGCGCCCACAGACTGTGCAGTATAGAGACAGGAGCTGCAGGAGGCAGTACAGTGCTGAGTACATGGGGTATTCTGTACAGCGCTGCAGTCTATGTGAGTGATATAGAAGTAATAACACAGTGCACCCCATCACAGTTACTGGCATTATACTATTATATACAGTATACAGCGCCCACAGACTGTGCAGTATAGAGACAGGAGCTGCAGGGGGCAGTACAGTGCTGAGTACATGGGGTATTCTGTACAGTGCTGCAGTCTATGTGAGTGATATAGAAGTAATAACACAGTGCACCCCATCACAGTTACTGGCATTATACTATTATATACAGTATACAGCGCCCACAGACTGTGCAGTATAGAGACAGGAGCTGCAGGGGGCAGTACAGTGCTGAGTACATGGGGTATTCTGTACAGCGCTGCAGTCTATGTGAGTGATATAGAAGTAATAACACAGTGCACCCCATCACAGTTACTGGCATTATACTATTATATACAGTATACAGCGCCCACAGACTGTGCAGTATAGAAACAGGAGCTGCAGGGGGCAGTACAGTGCTGAGTACATGGGGTATTCTGTACAGTGCTGCAGTCTATGTGAGTGATATAGAAGTAATAACACAGTGCACCCCTTCACAGTTACTGGCATTATACTATTATATACAGTATACAGCGCCCACAGACTGTGCAGTATAGAGACAGGAGCTGCAGGGGGCAGTACAGTGCTGAGTACATGGGGTATTCTGTACAGTGCTGCAGTCTATGTGAGTGATATAGAAGTAATAACACAGTGCACCCCATCACAGTTACTGGCATTATACTATTATATACAGTATACAGCGCCCACAGACTGTGCAGTATAGAGACAGGAGCTGCAGGGGGCAGTACAGTGCTGAGTACATGGGGTATTCTGTACAGTGCTGCAGTCTATGTGAGTGATACAGAAGTAATAACACAGTGCACCCCATCACAGTTACTGGCATTATACTATTATATACAGTATACAGCGCCCACAGACTGTGCAGTATAGAGACAGGAGCTGCAGGGGGCAGTACAGTGCTGAGTACATGGGGTATTCTGTACAGCGCTGCAGTCTATGTGAGTGATATAGAAGTAATAACACAGTGCACCCCATCACAGTTACTGGCATTATACTATTATATACAGTATACAGCGCCCACAGACTGTGCAGTATAGAGACAGGAGCTGCAGGGGGCAGTACAGTGCTGAGTACATGGGGTATTCTGTACAGTGCTGCAGACTATGTGAGTGATATAGAAGTAATAACACAGTGCACCCCATCACAGTTACTGGCATTATACTATTATATACAGTATACAGCGCCCACAGACTGTGCAGTATAGAGACAGGAGCTGCAGGAGGCAGTACAGTGCTGAGTACATGGGGTATTCTGTACAGTGCTGCAGACTATGTGAGTGATATAGAAGTAATAACACAGTGCACCCCATCACAGTTACTGGCATTATACTATTATATACAGTATACAGCGCCCACAGACTGTGCAGTATAGAGACAGGAGCTGCAGGGGGCAGTACAGTGCTGAGTACATGGGGTATTCTGTACAGTGCTGCAGTCTATGTGAGTGATATAGAAGTAATAACACAGTGCACACCATCACAGTTACTGGCATTATACTATTATATACAGTATACAGCGCCCACAGACTGTGCAGTATAGAGACAGGAGCTGCAGGGGGCAGTACAGTGCTGAGTACATGGGGTATTCTGTACAGCGCTGCAGACTATGTGAGTGATATAGAAGTAATAACACAGTGCACCCCATCACAGTTACTGGCATTATACTATTATATACAGTATACAGCGCCCACAGACTGTGCAGTATAGAGACAGGAGCTGCAGAGGACAGTACAGTGCTGTGTACATGGGGTATTCTGTACAGCGCTGCAGACTATGTGAGTGATATAGAAGTAATGGCACAGTGCACCCCATCACAGTTACTGGCATTATACTATTATATACAGTATACAGCGCCCACAGACTGTGCAGTATAGAGACAGGAGCTGCAGGAGGCAGTACAGTGCTGAGTACATGGGGTATTCTGTACAGTGCTGCAGTCTATGTGAGTGATATAGAAGTAATGGCACAGTGCACCCCATCACAGTTACTGGCATTATACTATTATATACAGTATACAGCGCCCACAGACTGTGCAGTATAGAGACAGGAGCTGCAGGGGGCAGTACAGTGCTGAGTACATGGGGTATTCTGTACAGTGCTGCAGTCTATGTGAGTGATATAGAAGTAATGGCACAGTGCACCCCATCACAGTTACTGGCATTATACTATTATATACAGTATACAGCGCCCACATACTGTGCAGTATAGAGACAGGAGCTGCAGGAGGCAGTACAGTGCTGAGTACATGGGGTATTCTGTACAGTGCTGCAGTCTATGTGAGTGATATAGAAGTAATAACACAGTGCACCCCATCACAGTTACTGGCATTATACTATTATATACAGTATACAGCGCCCACAGACTGTGCAGTATAGAGACAGGAGCTGCAGGGGGCAGTACAGTGCTGAGTACATGGGGTATTCTGTACAGCGCTGCAGTCTATGTGAGTGATATAGAAGTAATAACACAGTGCACCCCTTCACAGTTACTGGCATTATACTATTATATACAGTATACAGCGCCCACAGACTGTGCAGTATAGAGACAGGAGCTGCAGGGGGCAGTACAGTGCTGAGTACATGGGGTATTCTGTACAGTGCTGCAGTCTATTTGAGTGATATAGAAGTAATAACACAGTGCACCCCATCACAGTTACTGGCATTATACTATTATATACAGTATACAGCGCCCACAGACTGTGCAGTATAGAGACAGGAGCTGCAGGAGGCAGTACAGTGCTGAGTACATGGGGTATTCTGTACAGCGCTGCAGTCTATGTGAGTGATATAGAAGTAATAACACAGTGCACCCCATCACAGTTACTGGCATTATACTATTATATACAGTATACAGCGCCCACAGACTGTATAGTATAGAGACAGGTGCTGCAGGGGGCAGTACAGTGCTGAGTACATGGGGTATTCTGTACAGTGCTGCAGTCTATGTGAGTGATATAGAAGAAATAACACAGTGCACCCCATCACAGTTACTGGCATTATACTATTATATACAGTATACAGCGCCCACAGACTGTGCAGTATAGAGACAGGAGCTGCAGGGGGCAGTACAGTGCTGAGTACATGGGGTATTCTGTACAGCGCTGCAGTCTATGTGAGTGATATAGAAGTAATGGCACAGTGCACCCTATCACAGTTACTGGCATTATACTATTATATACAGTATACAGCGCCCACAGACTGTGCAGTATAGAGACAGGAGCTGCAGGGGGCAGTACAGTGCTGAGTACATGGGGTATTCTGTACAGTGCTGCAGTCTATGTGAGTGATATAGAAGTAATAACACAGTGCACCCCATCACAGTTACTGGCATTATACTATTATATACAGTATGCAGCACCCACAGACTGTGCAGTATAGAGACAGGAGCTGCAGGGGGCAGTACAGTGCTGAGTACATGGGGTATTCTGTACAGTGCTGCAGTCTATGTGAGTGATATAGAAGTAATAACACAGTGCACCCCATCACAGTTACTGGCATTATACTATTATATACAGTATACATAGCCCACAGACTGTGCAGTATAGAGACAGGAGCTGCAGGGGGCAGTACAGTGCTGAGTACATGGGGTATTCTGTACAGCGCTGCAGACTATGTGAGTGATAAAGAAGTAATAACACAGTGCACCCCATCACAGTTACTGGCATTATACTATTATATACAGTATACAGCGCCCACATACTGTGCAGTATAGAGACAGGAGCTGCAGGAGGCAGTACAGTGCTGAGTACATGGGGTATTCTGTACAGTGCTGCAGTCTATGTGAGTGATATAGAAGTAATGGCACAGTGCACCCCATCACAGTTACTGGCATTATACTATTATATACAGTATACAGCGCCCACAGACTGTGCAGTATAGAGACAGGAGCTGCAGGGGGCAGTACAGTGCTGAGTACATGGGGTATTCTGTACAGTGCTGCAGACTATGTGAGTGATATAGAAGTAATAACACAGTGCACCCCATCACAGTTACTGGCATTATACTATTATATACAGTATACAGCGCCCACAGACTGTGCAGTATAGAGACAGGAGCTGCAGGAGGCAGTACAGTGCTGAGTACATGGGGTATTCTGTACAGTGCTGAGTACATGGGGTATTCTGTACAGCGCTGCAGTCTATGTGAGTGATATAGAAGTAATAACACAGTGCACCCCATCACAGTTACTTGCATTATACTATTATATACAGTATACAGCGCCCACAGACTGTGCAGTATAGAGACAGGAGCTGCAGGGGGCAGTACAGTGCTGAGTACATGGGGTATTCTGTACAGTGCTGCAGTCTATGTGAGTGATATAGAAGTAATAACACAGTGCACCCCATCACAGTTACTGGCATTATACTATTATATACAGTATACAGCGCCCACAGACTGTGCAGTATAGAGACAGGAGCTGCAGGGGGCAGTACAGTGCTGAGTACATGGGGTATTCTGTACAGTGCTGCAGTCTATGTGAGTGATATAGAAGTAATAACACAGTGCACCCCATCACAGTTACTGGCATTATACTATTATATACAGTATACAGCGCCCACAGACTGTGCAGTATAGAGACAGGAGCTGCAGGGGGCAGTACAGTGCTGAGTACATGGGGTATTCTGTACAGCGCTGCAGTCTATGTGAGTGATATAGAAGTAATAACACAGTGCACCCCATCACAGTTACTTGCATTATACTATTATATACAGTATACAGCGCCCACAGACTGTGCAGTATAGAGACAGGAGCTGCAGGGGGCAGTACAGTGCTGAGTACATGGGGTATTCTGTACAGTGCTGCAGACTATGTGAGTGATATAGAAGTAATAACACAGTGCACCCCATCACAGTTACTGGCATTATACTATTATATACAGTATACAGCGCCCACATACTGTGCAGTATAGAGACAGGAGCTGCAGGGGGCAGTACAGTGCTGAGTACATGGGGGTATTCTGTACAGCGCTGCAGACTATGTGAGTGATATAGAAGTAATAACACAGTGCACCCCATCACAGTTACTGGCATTATACTATTATATACAGTATACAGCGCCCACAGACTGTGCAGTATAGAGACAGGAGCTGCAGGGGGCAGTACAGTGCTGAGTACATGGGGGTATTCTGTACAGCGCTGCAGACTATGTGAGTGATATAGAAGTAATAACACAGTGCACCCCATCACAGTTACTGGCATTATACTATTATATACAGTATACAGCGCCCACAGACTGTGCAGTATAGAGACTGGAGCTGCAGGGGGCAGTACAGTGCTGAGTACATGGGGTATTCTGTACAGTGCTGCAGACTATGTGAGTGATATAGAAGTAATGGCACAGTGCACCCCATCACAGTTACTGGCATTATACTATTATATACAGTATACAGCGCCCACAGACTGTGCAGTATAGAGACAGGAGCTGCAGGGGGCAGTACAGTGCTGAGTACATGGGGTATTCTGTACAGTGCTGCAGTCTATGTGAGTGATATAGAAGTAATAACACAGTGCACCCCATCACAGTTACTGGCATTATACTATTATATACAGTATACAGCGCCCACAGACTGTGCAGTATAGAGACAGGAGCTGCAGGGGGCAGTACAGTGCTGAGTACATGGGGTATTCTGTACAGTGCTGCAGACTATGTGAGTGATATAGAAGTAATGGCACAGTGCACCCCATCACAGTTACTGGCATTATACTATTATATACAGTATACAGCGCCCACAGACTGTGCAGTATAGAGACAGGAGCTGCAGGGGGCAGTACAGTGCTGAGTACATGGGGTATTCTGTACAGTGCTGCAGACTATGTGAGTGATATAGAAGTAATGGCACAGTGCACCCCATCACAGTTACTGGCATTATACTATTATATACAGTATACAGCGCCCACAGACTGTGCAGTATAGAGACAGGAGCTGCAGGGGGCAGTACAGTGCTGAGTACATGGGGTATTCTGTACAGTGCTGCAGACTATGTGAGTGATATAGAAGTAATGGCACAGTGCACCCCATCACAGTTACTGGCATTATACTATTATATACAGTATACAGCGCCCACAGACTGTGCAGTATAGAGACAGGAGCTGCAGGGGGCAGTACAGTGCTGTGTACATGGGGGTATTCTGTACAGCGCTGCAGTCTATGTGAGTGATATAGAAGTAATAACACAGTGCACCCCATCACAGTTACTGGCATTATACTATTATATACAGTATACAGCGCCCACAGACTGTGCAGTATAGAGACAGGAGCTGCAGGGGGCAGTACAGTGCTGAGTACATGGGGTATTCTGTACAGTGCTGCAGACTATGTGAGTGATATAGAAGTAATGGCACAGTGCACCCCATCACAGTTACTGGCATTATACTATTATATACAGTATACAGCGCCCACAGACTGTGCAGTATAGAGACAGGAGCTGCAGGAGGCAGTACAGTGCTGAGTACATGGGGTATTCTGTACAGCGCTGCAGTCTATGTGAGTGATATAGAAGTAATAACACAGTGCACCCCATCACAGTTACTGGCATTATACTATTATATACAGTATACAGCGCCCACAGACTGTATAGTATAGAGACAGGAGCTGCAGGGGGCAGTACAGTGCTGAGTACATGGGGTATTCTGTACAGCGCTGCAGTCTATGTGAGTGATATAGAAGTAATAACACAGTGCACCCCATCACAGTTACTGGCATTATACTATTATATACAGTATACAGCGCCCACAGACTGTGCAGTATAGAGACTGGAGCTGCAGGGGGCAGTACAGTGCTGAGTACATGGGGTATTCTGTACAGTGCTGCAGTCTATGTGAGTGATATAGAAGAAATAACACAGTGCACCCCATCACAGTTACTGGCATTATACTATTATATACAGTATAGAGCGCCCACAGACTGTGCAGTATAGAGACAGGAGCTGCAGGGGGCAGTACAGTGCTGAGTACATGGGGTATTCTGTACAGTGCTGCAGTCTATGTGAGTGATATAGAAGAAATAACACAGTGCACCCCATCACAGTTACTGGCATTATACTATTATATACAGTATACAGCGCCCACAGACTGTGCAGTATAGAGACAGGAGCTGCAGGGGGCAGTACAGTGCTGAGTACATGGGGTATTCTGTACAGTGCTGCAGTCTATGTGAGTGATATAGAAGTAATAACACAGTGCACCCCATCACAGTTACTGGCATTATACTATTATATACAGTATACAGCGCCCACAGACTGTGCAGTATAGAGACAGGAGCTGCAGGGGGCAGTACAGTGCTGAGTACATGGGGTATTCTGTACAGTGCTGCAGACTATGTGAGTGATATAGAAGTAATAACACAGTGCACACCATCACAGTTACTGGCATTATACTATTATATACAGTATACAGCGCCCACAGACTGTGCAGTATAGAGACAGGAGCTGCAGAGGACAGTACAGTGCTGTGTACATGGGGTATTCTGTACAGCGCTGCAGACTATGTGAGTGATATAGAAGTAATGGCACAGTGCACCCCATCACAGTTACTGGCATTATACTATTATATACAGTATGCAGCTCCCACAGACTGTGCAGTATAGAGACAGGAGCTGCAGGGGGCAGTACAGTGCTGAGTACATGGGGTATTCTGTACAGTGCTGCAGTCTATGTGAGTGATATAGAAGTAATGGCACAGTGCACCCCATCACAGTTACTGGCATTATACTATTATATACAGTATACAGCGCCCACAGACTGTGCAGTATAGAGACAGGAGCTGCAGGGGGCAGTACAGTGCTGAGTACATGGGGTATTCTGTACAGTGCTGCAGTCTATGTGAGTGATATAGAAGTAATGGCACAGTGCACCCCATCACAGTTACTGGCATTATACTATTATATACAGTATACAGCGCCCACATACTGTGCAGTATAGAGACAGGAGCTGCAGGAGGCAGTACAGTGCTGAGTACATGGGGTATTCTGTACAGTGCTGCAGACTATGTGAGTGATATAGAAGTAATAACACAGTGCACCCCATCACAGTTACTGGCATTATACTATTATATACAGTATACAGCGCCCACAGACTGTGCAGTATAGAGACAGGAGCTGCAGGGGGCAGTACAGTGCTGAGTACATGGGGTATTCTGTACAGTGCTGCAGTCTATGTGAGTGATATAGAAGTAATGGTACAGTGCACCCCATCACAGTTACTGGCATTATACTATTATATACAGTATACAGCGCCCACAGACTGTGCAGTATAGAGACAGGAGCTGCAGGGGGCAGTACAGTGCTGAGTACATGGGGTATTCTGTACAGTGCTGCAGTCTATGTGAGTGATATAGAAGTAATGGCACAGTGCACCCCATCACAGTTACTGGCATTATACTATTATATACAGTATACAGCGCCCACAGACTGTGCAGTATAGAGACAGGAGCTGCAGGGGGCAGTACAGTGCTGAGTACATGGGGTATTCTGTACAGCACTGCAGTCTATGTGAGTGATATAGAAGTAATAACACAGTGCACCCCATCACAGTTACTGGCATTATACTATTATATACAGTATACAGCGCCCACAGACTGTGCAGTATAGAGACAGGAGCTGCAGGGGGCAGTACAGTGCTGAGTACATGGGGTATTCTGTACAGCGCTGCAGTCTATGTGAGTGATATAGAAGTAATAACACAGTGCACCCCATCACAGTTACTGGCATTATACTATTATATACAGTATACAGCGCCCACAGACTGTGCAGTATAGAGACAGGAGCTGCAGGGGGCAGTACAGTGCTGAGTACATGGGGTATTCTGTACAGTGCTGCAGTCTATGTGAGTGATATAGAAGTAATAACACAGTGCACCCCATCACAGTTACTGGCATTATACTATTATATACAGTATACAGCGCCCACAGACTGTGCAGTATAGAGACAGGAGCTGCAGGAGGCAGTACAGTGCTGAGTACATGGGGTATTCTGTACAGCGCTGCAGTCTATGTGAGTGATATAGAAGTAATAACACAGTGCACCCCATCACAGTTACTGGCATTATACTATTATATACAGTATACAGCGCCCACAGACTGTATAGTATAGAGACAGGTGCTGCAGGGGGCAGTACAGTGCTGAGTACATGGGGTATTCTGTACAGTGCTGCAGTCTATGTGAGTGATATAGAAGTAATAACACAGTGCACCCCATCACAGTTACTGGCATTATACTATTATATACAGTATACAGCGCCCACAGACTGTGCAGTATAGAGACAGGAGCTGCAGGGGGCAGTACAGTGCTGAGTACATGGGGTATTCTGTACAGCGCTGCAGTCTATGTGAGTGATATAGAAGTAATAACACAGTGCACCCCATCACAGTTACTGGCATTATACTATTATATACAGTATACAGCGCCCACAGACTGTGCAGTATAGAGACAGGAGCTGCAGGGGGCAGTACAGTGCTGAGTACATGGGATATTCTGTACAGCGCTGCAGTCTATGTGAGTGATATAGAAGTAATAACACAGTGCACCCCATCACAGTTACTTGCATTATACTATTATATACAGTATACAGCGCCCACAGACTGTGCAGTATAGAGACAGGAGCTGCAGGAGGCAGTACAGTGCTGAGTACATGGGGTATTCTGTACAGTGCTGCAGTCTATGTGAGTGATATAGAAGTAATAACACAGTGCACCCCATCACAGTTACTGGCATTATACTATTATATACAGTATACAGCGCCCACAGACTGTGCAGTATAGAGACAGGAGCTGCAGGGGGCAGTACAGTGCTGAGTACATGGGGTATTCTGTACAGTGCTGCAGTCTATGTGAGTGATATAGAAGTAATGGCACAGTGCACCCCATCACAGTTACTGGCATTATACTATTATATACAGTATACAGCGCCCACAGACTGTGCAGTATAGAGACAGGAGCTGCAGGGGGCAGTACAGTGCTGAGTACATGGGGGTATTCTGTACAGCGCTGCAGTCTATGTGAGTGATATAGAAGTAATAACACAGTGCACCCCATCACAGTTACTGGCATTATACTATTATATACAGTATACAGCGCCCACAGACTGTGCAGTATAGAGACAGGAGCTGCAGGGGGCAGTACAGTGCTGAGTACATGGGGGTATTCTGTACAGCGCTGCAGTCTATGTGAGTGATATAGAAGTAATAACACAGTGCACCCCTTCACAGTTACTGGCATTATACTATTATATACAGTATACAGCGCCCACAGACTGTGCAGTATAGAGACAGGAGCTGCAGGGGGCAGTACAGTGCTGAGTACATGGGGTATTCTGTACAGCGCTGCAGTCTATGTGAGTGATATAGAAGTAATAACACAGTGCACCCCATCACAGTTACTGGCATTATACTATTATATACAGTATACAGCGCCCACAGACTGTGCAGTATAGAGACAGGAGCTGCAGGGGGCAGTACAGTGCTGAGTACATGGGGTATTCTGTACAGCGCTGCAGACTATGTGAGTGATATAGAAGTAATGGCACAGTGCACCCCATCACAGTTACTGGCATTATACTATTATATACAGTATACAGCGCCCACAGACTGTGCAGTATAGAGACAGGAGCTGCAGGGGGCAGTACAGTGCTGAGTACATGGGGTATTCTGTACAGTGCTGCAGTCTATGTGAGTGATATAGAAGTAATGGCACAGTGCACCCCATCACAGTTACTGGCATTATACTATTATATATAGTATACAGCTCCCACAGACTGTGCAGTATAGAGACAGGAGCTGCAGGGGGCAGTACAGTGCTGAGTACATGGGGTATTCTGTACAGTGCTGCAGTCTATGTGAGTGATATAGAAGTAATGGCACAGTGCACCCCATCACAGTTACTGGCATTATACTATTATATACAGTATACAGCGCCCACAGACTGTGCAGTATAGAGACAGGAGCTGCAGGAGGCAGTACAGTGCTGAGTACATGGGGTATTCTGTACAGCGCTGCAGACTATGTGAGTGATATAGAAGTAATAACACAGTGCACCCCATCACAGTTACTGGCATTATACTATTATATACAGTATACAGCGCCCACAGACTGTGCAGTATAGAGACTGGAGCTGCAGGGGGCAGTACAGTGCTGAGTACATGGGGTATTCTGTAAAGTGCTGCAGACTATGTGAGTGATATAGAAGTAATAACACAGTGCACCCCATCACAGTTACTGGCATTATACTATTATATACAGTATACAGCGCCCACAGACTGTGCAGTATAGAGACAGGAGCTGCAGGAGGCAGTACAGTGCTGAGTACATGGGGTATTCTGTACAGTGCTGCAGTCTATGTGAGTGATATAGAAGTAATAACACAGTGCACCCCATCACAGTTACTGGCATTATACTATTATATACAGTATACAGCGCCCACAGACTGTGCAGTATAGAGACAGGAGCTGCAGGAGGCAGTACAGTGCTGAGTACATGGGGTATTCTGTACAGCGCTGCAGTCTATGTGAGTGATATAGAAGTAATGGCACAGTGCACCCCATCACAGTTACTGGCATTATACTATTATATACAGTATACAGCGCCCACAGACTGTGCAGTATAGAGACAGGAGCTGCAGGGGGCAGTACAGTGCTGAGTACATGGGGTATTCTGTACAGCGCTGCAGACTATGTGAGTGATATAGAAGTAATAACACAGTGCACCCCATCACAGTTACTTGCATTATACTATTATATACAGTATACAGCGCCCACAGACTGTGCAGTATAGAGACAGGAGCTGCAGGGGGCAGTACAGTGCTGAGTACATGGGGTATTCTGTACAGCGCTGCAGTCTATGTGAGTGATATAGAAGTAATAACACAGTGCACCCCATCACAGTTACTGGCATTATACTATTATATACAGTATACAGCGCCCACAGACTGTGCAGTATAGAGACAGGAGCTGCAGGAGGCAGTACAGTGCTGAGTACATGGGGTATTCTGTACAGCGCTGCAGTCTATGTGAGTGATATAGAAGTAATAACACAGTGCACCCCATCACAGTTACTGGCATTATACTATTATATACAGTATACAGCGCCCACAGACTGTACAGTATAGAGACAGGAGCTGCAGGGGGCAGTACAGTGCTGAGTACATGGGGTATTCTGTACAGCGCTGCAGACTATGTGAGTGATATAGAAGTAATGGTACAGTGCACCCCATCACAGTTACTGGCATTATACTATTATATACAGTATACAGCGCCCACAGACTGTGCAGTATAGAGACAGGAGCTGCAGGGGGCAGTACAGTGCTGAGTACATGGGGTATTCTGTACAGTGCTGCAGTCTATGTGAGTGATATAGAAGTAATAACACAGTGCACCCCATCACAGTTACTGGCATTATACTATTATATACAGTATACAGCGCCCACAGACTGTGCAGTATAGAGACAGGAGCTGCAGGGGGCAGTACAGTGCTGAGTACATGGGGTATTCTGTACAGCGCTGCAGTCTATGTGAGTGATATAGAAGTAATAACACAGTGCACCCCATCACAGTTACTGGCATTATACTATTATATACAGTATACAGCGCCCACAGACTGTGCAGTATAGAGACAGGAGCTGCAGGGGGCAGTACAGTGCTGAGTACATGGGGTATTCTGTACAGTGCTGCAGTCTATGTGAGTGATATAGAAGAAATAACACAGTGCACCCCATCACAGTTACTGGCATTATACTATTATATACAGTATACAGCGCCCACAGACTGTGCAGTATAGAGACAGGAGCTGCAGGGGGCAGTACAGTGCTGAGTACATGGGGTATTCTGTACAGTGCTGCAGTCTATGTGAGTGATATAGAAGTAATAACACAGTGCACCCCATCACAGTTACTGGCATTATACTATTATATACAGTATACAGCGCCCACAGACTGTGCAGTATAGAGACAGGAGCTGCAGGGGGCAGTACAGTGCTGAGTACATGGGGTATTCTGTACAGTGCTGCAGTCTATGTGAGTGATATAGAAGAAATAACACAGTGCACCCCATCACAGTTACTGGCATTATACTATTATATACAGTATACAGCGCCCACAGACTGTGCAGTATAGAGACAGGAGCTGCAGGGGGCAGTACAGTGCTGAGTACATGGGGTATTCTGTACAGCGCTGCAGTCTATGTGAGTGATATAGAAGTAATAACACAGTGCACCCCATCACAGTTACTGGCATTATACTATTATATACAGTATACAGCGCCCACAGACTGTGCAGTATAGAGACAGGAGCTGCAGGGGGCAGTACAGTGCTGAGTACATGGGGTATTCTGTACAGTGCTGCAGACTATGTGAGTGATATAGAAGTAATAACACAGTGCACCCCATCACAGTTACTGGCATTATACTATTATATACAGTATACAGCGCCCACAGACTGTGCAGTATAGAGACAGGAGCTGCAGGGGGCAGTACAGTGCTGAGTACATGGGGTATTCTGTACAGCGCTGCAGACTATGTGAGTGATATAGAAGTAATGGCACAGTGCACCCCATCACAGTTACTGGCATTATACTATTATATACAGTATACAGCGCCCACAGACTGTGCAGTATAGAGACAGGAGCTGCAGGGGGCAGTACAGTGCTGAGTACATGGGGTATTCTGTACAGTGCTGCAGACTATGTGAGTGATATAGAAGTAATAACACAGTGCACCCCATCACAGTTACTGGCATTATACTATTATATACAGTATACAGCGCCCACAGACTGTGCAGTATAGAGACAGGAGCTGCAGGGGGCAGTACAGTGCTGAGTACATGGGGTATTCTGTACAGTGCTGCAGTCTATGTGAGTGATATAGAAGTAATGGCACAGTGCACCCCATCACAGTTACTGGCATTATACTATTATATACAGTATACAGCGCCCACAGACTGTGCAGTATAGAGACAGGAGCTGCAGGGGGCAGTACAGTGCTGAGTACATGGGGTATTCTGTACAGTGCTGCAGACTATGTGAGTGATATAGAAGTAATAACACAGTGCACCCCATCACAGTTACTGGCATTATACTATTATATACAGTATACAGCGCCCACAGACTGTGCAGTATAGAGACAGGAGCTGCAGGGGGCAGTACAGTGCTGAGTACATGGGGTATTCTGTACAGCGCTGCAGTCTATGTGAGTGATATAGAAGTAATAACACAGTGCACCCCATCACAGTTACTGGCATTATACTATTATATATAGTATACAGCGCCCACAGACTGTGCAGTATAGAGACAGGAGCTGCAGGGGGCAGTACAGTGCTGAGTACATGGGGTATTCTGTACAGCGCTGCAGTCTATGTGAGTGATATAGAAGTAATAACACAGTGCACCCCATCACAGTTACTGGCATTATACTATTATATACAGTATACAGCGCCCACAGACTGTGCAGTATAGAGACAGGAGCTGCAGGGGGCAGTACAGTGCTGAGTACATGGGGTATTCTGTACAGCGCTGCAGTCTATGTGAGTGATATAGAAGTAATAACACAGTGCACCCCATCACAGTTACTGGCATTATACTATTATATATAGTATACAGCGCCCACAGACTGTGCAGTATAGAGACTGGAGCTGCAGGGGGCAGTACAGTGCTGAGTACATGGGGTATTCTGTACAGTGCTGAGTACATGGGGTATTCTGTACAGTGCTGCAGTCTATTTGAGTGATATAGAAGTAATGGCACAGTGCACCCCATCACAGTTACTGGCATTATACTATTATATACAGTATACAGCGCCCACAGACTGTGCAGTATAGAGACAGGAGCTGCAGGAGGCAGTACAGTGCTGTGTACATGGGGTATTCTGTACAGCGCTGCAGTCTATGTGAGTGATATAGAAGTAATAACACAGTGCACCCCATCACAGTTACTGGCATTATACTATTATATACAGTATACAGCGCCCACAGACTGTGCAGTATAGAGACAGGAGCTGCAGGGGGCAGTACAGTGCTGAGTACATGGGGTATTCTGTACAGCGCTGCAGTCTATGTGAGTGATATAGAAGTAATGGCACAGTGCACCCCATCACAGTTACTGGCATTATACTATTATATACAGTATACAGCGCCCACAGACTGTGCAGTATAGAGACAGGAGCTGCAGGGGGCAGTACAGTGCTGAGTACATGGGGTATTCTGTACAGCGCTGCAGTCTATGTGAGTGATATAGAAGTAATAACACAGTGCACCCCATCACAGTTACTGGCATTATACTATTATATACAGTATACAGCGCCCACAGACTGTGCAGTATAGAGACAGGAGCTGCAGGGGGCAGTACAGTGCTGTGTACATGGGGGTATTCTGTACAGCGCTGCAGTCTATGTGAGTGATATAGAAGTAATGGCACAGTGCACCCCATCACAGTTACTGGCATTATACTATTATATACAGTATACAGCGCCCACAGACTGTGCAGTATAGAGACAGGAGCTGCAGGGGGCAGTACAGTGCTGTGTACATGGGGTATTCTGTACAGCGCTGCAGTCTATGTAAGTGATATAGAAGTAATAACACAGTGCACCCCATCACAGTTACTGGCATTATACTATTATATACAGTATACAGCGCCCACAGACTGTGCAGTATAGAGACAGGAGCTGCAGGGGGCAGTACAGTGCTGAGTACATGGGGTATTCTGTACAGCGCTGCAGACTATGTGAGTGATATAGAAGTAATAACACAGTGCACCCCATCACAGTTACTGGCATTATACTATTATATACAGTATACAGCGCCCACAGACTGTGCAGTATAGAGACAGGAGCTGCAGGGGGCAGTACAGTGCTGAGTACATGGGGTATTCTGTACAGTGCTGCAGTCTATGTGAGTGATATAGAAGTAATAACACAGTGCACCCCATCACAGTTACTGGCATTATACTATTATATACAGTATGCAGCACCCACAGACTGTGCAGTATAGAGACAGGAGCTGCAGGGGGCAGTACAGTGCTGAGTACATGGGGTATTCTGTACAGCGCTGCAGTCTATGTGAGTGATATAGAAGTAATAACACAGTGCACCCCATCACAGTTACTGGCATTATACTATTATATACAGTATACAGCGCCCACAGACTGTGCAGTATAGAGACAGGAGCTGCAGGGGGCAGTACAGTGCTGAGTACATGGGGTATTCTGTACAGCGCTGCAGTCTATGTGAGTGATATAGAAGTAATAACACAGTGCACCCCATCACAGTTACTGGCATTATACTATTATATACAGTATACAGCGCCCACAGACTGTGCAGTATAGAGACAGGAGCTGCAGGGGGCAGTACAGTGCTGAGTACATGGGGTATTCTGTACAGCGCTGCAGTCTATGTGAGTGATATAGAAGTAATAACACAGTGCACCCCATCACAGTTACTGGCATTATACTATTATATACAGTATACAGCGCCCACAGACTGTGCAGTATAGAGACAGGAGCTGCAGGGGGCAGTACAGTGCTGAGTACATGGGGTATTCTGTACAGTGCTGCAGTCTATGTGAGTGATATAGAAGTAATAACACAGTGCACCCCATCACAGTTACTGGCATTATACTATTATATACAGTATGCAGCACCCACAGACTGTGCAGTATAGAGACAGGAGCTGCAGGGGGCAGTACAGTGCTGAGTACATGGGGTATTCTGTACAGCGCTGCAGTCTATGTGAGTGATATAGAAGTAATAACACAGTGCACCCCATCACAGTTACTGGCATTATACTATTATATACAGTATACAGCGCCCACAGACTGTGCAGTATAGAGACAGGAGCTGCAGGGGGCAGTACAGTGCTGAGTACATGGGGTATTCTGTACAGTGCTGCAGTCTATGTGAGTGATATAGAAGTAATAACACAGTGCACCCCATCACAGTTACTGGCATTATACTATTATATACAGTATACAGCGCCCACAGACTGTGCAGTATAGAGACAGGAGCTGCAGGGGGCAGTACAGTGCTGAGTACATGGGGTATTCTGTACAGCGCTGCAGACTATGTGAGTGATATAGAAGTAATGGCACAGTGCACCCCATCACAGTTACTGGCATTATACTATTATATACAGTATACAGCGCCCACAGACTGTGCAGTATAGAGACAGGAGCTGCAGGGGGCAGTACAGTGCTGAGTACATGGGGTATTCTGTACAGCGCTGCAGTCTATGTGAGTGATATAGAAGAAATAACACAGTGCACCCCATCACAGTTACTGGCATTATACTATTATATACAGCATACAGCGCCCACAGACTGTGCAGTATAGAGACAGGAGCTGCAGGGGGCAGTACAGTGCTGAGTACATGGGGTATTCTGTACAGCGCTGCAGTCTATGTGAGTGATATAGAAGTAATGGCACAGTGCACCCCATCACAGTTACTGGCATTATACTATTATATACAGTATACAGCGCCCACAGACTGTGCAGTATAGAGACAGGAGCTGCAGGGGGCAGTACAGTGCTGAGTACATGGGGTATTCTGTACAGTGCTGCAGACTATGTGAGTGATATAGAAGTAATAACACAGTGCACCCCATCACAGTTACTGGCATTATACTATTATATACAGTATACAGCGCCCACAGACTGTGCAGTATAGAGACAGGAGCTGCAGGGGGCAGTACAGTGCTGAGTACATGGGGTATTCTGTACAGCGCTGCAGACTATGTGAGTGATATAGAAGTAATGGCACAGTGCACCCCATCACAGTTACTGGCATTATACTATTATATACAGTATACAGCGCCCACAGACTGTGCAGTATAGAGACAGGAGCTGCAGGGGGCAGTACAGTGCTGAGTACATGGGGTATTCTGTACAGTGCTGCAGACTATGTGAGTGATATAGAAGTAATAACACAGTGCACCCCATCACAGTTACTGGCATTATACTATTATATACAGTATACAGCGCCCACAGACTGTGCAGTATAGAGACAGGAGCTGCAGGGGGCAGTACAGTGCTGAGTACATGGGGTATTCTGTACAGCGCTGCAGTCTATGTGAGTGATATAGAAGTAATAACACAGTGCACCCCATCACAGTTACTGGCATTATACTATTATATACAGTATACAGCGCCCACAGACTGTGCAGTATAGAGACAGGAGCTGCAGGGGGCAGTACAGTGCTGAGTACATGGGGTATTCTGTACAGCGCTGCAGTCTATGTGAGTGATATAGAAGTAATAACACAGTGCACCCCATCACAGTTACTGGCATTATACTATTATATACAGTATACAGCGCCCACAGACTGTGCAGTATAGAGACAGGAGCTGCAGGGGGCAGTACAGTGCTGAGTACATGGGGTATTCTGTACAGTGCTGCAGACTATGTGAGTGATATAGAAGTAATAACACAGTGCACACCATCACAGTTACTGGCATTATACTATTATATACAGTATACAGCGCCCACAGACTGTGCAGTATAGAGACAGGAGCTGCAGGGGGCAGTACAGTGCTGAGTACATGGGGTATTCTGTACAGTGCTGCAGTCTATGTGAGTGATATAGAAGTAATGGTACAGTGCACCCCATCACAGTTACTGGCATTATACTATTATATACAGTATACAGCGCCCACAGACTGTGCAGTATAGAGACAGGAGCTGCAGGGGGCAGTACAGTGCTGAGTACATGGGGTATTCTGTACAGTGCTGCAGTCTATGTGAGTGATATAGAAGTAATAACACAGTGCACCCCATCACAGTTACTGGCATTATACTATTATATACAGTATACAGCGCCCACAGACTGTGCAGTATAGAGACAGGAGCTGCAGGGGGCAGTACAGTGCTGAGTACATGGGGGTATTCTGTACAGCGCTGCAGTCTATGTGAGTGATATAGAAGTAATAACACAGTGCACCCCATCACAGTTACTGGCATTATACTATTATATACAGTATACAGCGCCCACATACTGTGCAGTATAGAGACAGGAGCTGCAGGGGGCAGTACAGTGCTGAGTACATGGGGTATTCTGTACAGTGCTGCAGTCTATGTGAGTGATATAGAAGTAATAACACAGTGCACCCCATCACAGTTACTGGCATTATACTATTATATACAGTATACATAGCCCACAGACTGTGCAGTATAGAGACAGGAGCTGCAGGGTGCAGTACAGTGCTGAGTACATGGGATATTCTGTACAGCGCTGCAGTCTATGTGAGTGATATAGAAGTAATAACACAGTGCACCCCATCACAGTTACTGGCATTATACTATTATATACAGTATACAGCGCCCACAGACTGTGCAGTATAGAGACAGGAGCTGCAGGGGGCAGTACAGTGCTGAGTACATGGGGTATTCTGTACAGAGCTGCAGTCTATGTGAGTGATATAGAAGTAATAACACAGTGCACCCCATCACAGTTACTGGCATTATACTATTATATACAGTATACAGCGCCCACAGACTGTGCAGTATAGAGACAGGAGCTGCAGGGGGCAGTACAGTGCTGAGTACATGGGGGTATTCTGTACAGCGCTGCAGTCTATGTGAGTGATATAGAAGTAATAACACAGTGCACCCCATCACAGTTACTGGCATTATACTATTATATACAGTATACAGCGCCCACAGACTGTGCAGTATAGAGACAGGAGCTGCAGGGGGCAGTACAGTGCTGAGTACATGGGGTATTCTGTACAGTGCTGCAGACTATGTGAGTGATATAGAAGTAATAACACAGTGCACCCCATCACAGTTACTGGCATTATACTATTATATACAGTATACAGCGCCCACATACTGTGCAGTATAGAGACAGGAGCTGCAGGAGGCAGTACAGTGCTGAGTACATGGGGTATTCTGTACAGCGCTGCAGTCTATGTGAGTGATATAGAAGTAATAACACAGTGCACCCCATCACAGTTACTGGCATTATACTATTATATACAGTATACAGCGCCCACAGACTGTGCAGTATAGAGACAGGTGCTGCAGGGGGCAGTACAGTGCTGAGTACAGGGGGGTATTCTGTACAGCGCTGCAGTCTATGTGAGTGATATAGAAGTAATAACACAGTGCACCCCATCACAGTTACTGGCATTATACTATTATATACAGTATACAGCGCCCACAGACTGTGCAGTATAGAGACAGGAGCTGCAGGGGGCAGTACAGTGCTGAGTACATGGGGTATTCTGTACAGTGCTGCAGTCTATGTGAGTGATATAGAAGTAATAACACAGTGCACCCCATCACAGTTACTGGCATTATACTATTATATACAGTATACAGCGCCCACATACTGTGCAGTATAGAGACAGGAGCTGCAGGGGGCAGTACAGTGCTGAGTACATGGGGTATTCTGTAAAGTGCTGCAGTCTATGTGAGTGATATAGAAGTAATAACACAGTGCACCCCATCACAGTTACTGGCATTATACTATTATATACAGTATACAGCGCCCACAGACTGTGCAGTATAGAGACAGGAGCTGCAGGGGGCAGTACAGTGCTGAGTACATGGGGTATTCTGTACAGTGCTGCAGACTATGTGAGTGATATAGAAGTAATAACACAGTGCACCCCATCACAGTTACTGGCATTATACTATTATATACAGTATACAGCGCCCACAGACTGTGCAGTATAGAGACAGGAGCTGCAGGGGGCAGTACAGTGCTGAGTACATGGGGTATTCTGTACAGCGCTGCAGTCTATGTGAGTGATATAGAAGTAATAACACAGTGCACCCCATCACAGTTACTGGCATTATACTATTATATACAGTATACAGCGCCCACATACTGTGCAGTATAGAGACAGGTGCTGCAGGGGGCAGTACAGTGCTGAGTACAGGGGGGTATTCTGTACAGCGCTGCAGTCTATGTGAGTGATATAGAAGTAATAACACAGTGCACCCCATCACAGTTACTGGCATTATACTATTATATACAGTATACAGCGCCCACAGACTGTGCAGTATAGAGACAGGAGCTGCAGGGGGCAGTACAGTGCTGAGTACATGGGGTATTCTGTACAGTGCTGCAGACTATGTGAGTGATATAGAAGTAATAACACAGTGCACCCCATCACAGTTACTGGCATTATACTATTATATACAGTATACAGCGCCCACATACTGTGCAGTATAGAGACAGGAGCTGCAGGGGGCAGTACAGTGCTGAGTACATGGGGGTATTCTGTACAGCGCTGCAGACTATGTGAGTGATATAGAAGTAATAACACAGTGCACCCCATCACAGTTACTGGCATTATACTATTATATACAGTATACAGCACCCACAGACTGTGCAGTATAGAGACAGGAGCTGCAGGGGGCAGTACAGTGCTGAGTACATGGGGGTATTCTGTACAGCGCTGCAGACTATGTGAGTGATATAGAAGTAATAACACAGTGCACCCCATCACAGTTACTGGCATTATACTATTATATACAGTATACAGCGCCCACAGACTGTGCAGTATAGAGACAGGAGCTGCAGGGGGCAGTACAGTGCTGAGTACATGGGGTATTCTGTACAGTGCTGAGTACATGGGGTATTCTGTACAGCGCTGCAGACTATGTGAGTGATATAGAAGTAATAACACAGTGCACCCCATCACAGTTACTGGCATTATACTATTATATACAGTATACAGCGCCCACAGACTGTGCAGTATAGAGACAGGAGCTGCAGGGGGCAGTACAGTGCTGAGTACATGGGGGTATTCTGTACAGCGCTGCAGACTATGTGAGTGATATAGAAGTAATGGCACAGTGCACCCCATCACAGTTACTGGCATTATACTATTATATACAGTATACAGCGCCCACAGACTGTGCAGTATAGAGACAGGAGCTGCAGGGGGCAGTACAGTGCTGAGTACATGGGGTATTCTGTACAGTGCTGCAGTCTATTTGAGTGATATAGAAGTAATAACACAGTGCACCCCATCACAGTTACTGGCATTATACTATTATATACAGTATACAGCGCCCACAGACTGTGCAGTATAGAGACAGGAGCTGCAGGAGGCAGTACAGTGCTGAGTACATGGGGTATTCTGTACAGCGCTGCAGTCTATGTGAGTGATATAGAAGTAATAACACAGTGCACCCCATCACAGTTACTGGCATTATACTATTATATACAGTATACAGCGCCCACAGACTGTATAGTATAGAGACAGGTGCTGCAGGGGGCAGTACAGTGCTGAGTACATGGGGTATTCTGTACAGTGCTGCAGTCTATGTGAGTGATATAGAAGAAATAACACAGTGCACCCCATCACAGTTACTGGCATTATACTATTATATACAGTATACAGCGCCCACAGACTGTGCAGTATAGAGACTGGAGCTGCAGGGGGCAGTACAGTGCTGAGTACATGGGGTATTCTGTAAAGTGCTGCAGACTATGTGAGTGATATAGAAGTAATAACACAGTGCACCCCATCACAGTTACTGGCATTATACTATTATATACAGTATACAGCGCCCACAGACTGTGCAGTATAGAGACAGGAGCTGCAGGAGGCAGTACAGTGCTGAGTACATGGGGTATTCTGTACAGCGCTGCAGTCTATGTGAGTGATATAGAAGTAATAACACAGTGCACCCCATCACAGTTACTGGCATTATACTATTATATACAGTATACAGCGCCCACAGACTGTGCAGTATAGAGACAGGAGCTGCAGGGGGCAGTACAGTGCTGAGTACATGGGGTATTCTGTACAGTGCTGCAGTCTATGTGAGTGATATAGAAGTAATAACACAGTGCACCCCATCACAGTTACTGGCATTATACTATTATATACAGTATACAGCGCCCACAGACTGTGCAGTATAGAGACAGGAGCTGCAGGGGGCAGTACAGTGCTGAGTACATGGGGTATTCTGTACAGCGCTGCAGACTATGTGAGTGATATAGAAGTAATAACACAGTGCACCCCATCACAGTTACTGGCATTATACTATTATATACAGTATACAGCGCCCACAGACTGTGCAGTATAGAGACAGGAGCTGCAGGAGGCAGTACAGTGCTGAGTACATGGGGTATTCTGTACAGTGCTGCAGTCTATGTGAGTGATATAGAAGTAATGGCACAGTGCACCCCATCACAGTTACTGGCATTATACTATTATATACAGTATACAGCGCCCACAGACTGTGCAGTATAGAGACAGGAGCTGCAGGGGGCAGTACAGTGCTGAGTACATGGGGTATTCTGTACAGTGCTGCAGTCTATGTGAGTGATATAGAAGTAATGGCACAGTGCACCCCATCACAGTTACTGGCATTATACTATTATATACAGTATACAGCGCCCACATACTGTGCAGTATAGAGACAGGAGCTGCAGGAGGCAGTACAGTGCTGAGTACATGGGGTATTCTGTACAGTGCTGCAGTCTATGTGAGTGATATAGAAGTAATAACACAGTGCACCCCTTCACAGTTACTGGCATTATACTATTATATACAGTATACAGCGCCCACAGACTGTGCAGTATAGAGACAGGAGCTGCAGGGGGCAGTACAGTGCTGAGTACATGGGGTATTCTGTACAGTGCTGCAGTCTATTTGAGTGATATAGAAGTAATAACACAGTGCACCCCATCACAGTTACTGGCATTATACTATTATATACAGTATACAGCGCCCACAGACTGTGCAGTATAGAGACAGGAGCTGCAGGAGGCAGTACAGTGCTGAGTACATGGGGTATTCTGTACAGCGCTGCAGTCTATGTGAGTGATATAGAAGTAATAACACAGTGCACCCCATCACAGTTACTGGCATTATACTATTATATACAGTATACAGCGCCCACAGACTGTATAGTATAGAGACAGGTGCTGCAGGGGGCAGTACAGTGCTGAGTACATGGGGTATTCTGTACAGTGCTGCAGTCTATGTGAGTGATATAGAAGAAATAACACAGTGCACCCCATCACAGTTACTGGCATTATACTATTATATACAGTATACAGCGCCCACAGACTGTGCAGTATAGAGACAGGAGCTGCAGGGGGCAGTACAGTGCTGAGTACATGGGGTATTCTGTACAGCGCTGCAGTCTATGTGAGTGATATAGAAGTAATGGCACAGTGCACCCTATCACAGTTACTGGCATTATACTATTATATACAGTATACAGCGCCCACAGACTGTGCAGTATAGAGACAGGAGCTGCAGGGGGCAGTACAGTGCTGAGTACATGGGGGTATTCTGTACAGCGCTGCAGACTATGTGAGTGATATAGAAGTAATAACACAGTGCACCCCATCACAGTTACTGGCATTATACTATTATATACAGTATACAGCGCCCACAGACTGTGCAGTATAGAGACAGGAGCTGCAGGGGGCAGTACAGTGCTGAGTACATGGGGTATTCTGTACAGTGCTGCAGACTATGTGAGTGATATAGAAGTAATGGCACAGTGCACCCCATCACAGTTACTGGCATTATACTATTATATACAGTATACAGCGCCCACAGACTGTGCAGTATAGAGACAGGAGCTGCAGGGGGCAGTACAGTGCTGAGTACATGGGGTATTCTGTACAGTGCTGCAGTCTATTTGAGTGATATAGAAGTAATAACACAGTGCACCCCATCACAGTTACTGGCATTATACTATTATATACAGTATACAGCGCCCACAGACTGTGCAGT